>NC_081422.1:113950506-114215889 GCF_949786415.1 Peromyscus eremicus
AGAGGGTGTCCACACCTGCACTGTCCAGTCAGAGGGTGTCCACACCTGCACTGTCCAGTCAGAGGGTGTCCACATCTGCACTGTCCAGTCAGAGGGTGTCCACATCTGCACTGTCCAGTCAGAGGGCGTCCACACCTGCACTGTCCAGTCAGAGGGCGTCCACACCTGCACTGTCCAGTCAGAGGGCGTCCACATCTGCACTGTCCAGTCAGAGGGTGTCCACACCTGCACTGTCCAGTCAGAGGGTGTCCACACCTGCACTGTCCAGTCAGAGGGCGTCCACACCTGCACTGTCCAGTCAGAGGGTGTCCACACCTGCACTGTCCAGTCAGAGGGCGTCCACACCTGCACTGTCCAGTCAGAGGGCGTCCACACCTGCACTGTCCAGTCAGAGGGCGTCCACACCTGCACTGTCCAGTCAGAGGGCGTCCACACCTGCACTGTCCAGTCAGAGGGTGTCCACACCTGCACTGTCCAGTCAGAGGGTGTCCACACCTGCACTGTCCAGTCAGAGGGTGTCCACACCTGCACTGTCCAGTCAGAGGGTGTCCACACCTGCACTGTCCAGTCAGAGGGTGTCCACACCTGCACTGTCCAGTCAGAGGGTGTCCACACCTGCACTGTCCAGTCAGAGGGTGTCCACACCTGCACTGTCCAGTCAGAGGGCGTCCACACCTGCACTGTCCAGTCAGAGGGCGTCCACACCTGCACTGTCCAGTCAGAGGGTGTCCACACCTGCACTGTCCAGTCAGAGGGTGTCCACACCTGCACTGTCCAGTCAGAGGGCGTCCACACCTGCACTGTCCAGTCAGAGGGTGTCCACACCTGCACTGTCCAGTCAGAGGGTGTCCACATCTGCACTGTCCAGTCAGAGGGTGTCCACACCTGCACTGTCCAGTCAGAGGGTGTCCACACCTGCACTGTCCAGTCAGAGGGTGTCCACACCTGCACTGTCCAGTCAGAGGGTGTCCACATCTGCACTGTCCAGTCAGAGGGTGTCCACATCTGCACTGTCCAGTCAGAGGGTGTCCACATCTGCACTGTCCAGTCAGAGGGTGTCCACACCTGCACTGTCCAGTCAGAGGGTGTCCACACCTGCACTGTCCAGTCAGAGGGTGTCCACATCTGCACTGTCCAGTCAGAGGGTGTCCACATCTGCACTGTCCAGTCAGGTGCTGCAGAGCTGTCAGATATTTTTTAATTAACTGTCAGATATAATTAACATATTAATTGTTTTAAATCATTATACTGAATAATGCATTTTGCTGTGACACCATCATCCAGACACATCCCAGGACTCTGGTCAGGCCTGCCCTGAGCACATTGGTTAACCCTGCCTCTTTACCATCTGTCAGAGAATGTGAGTTTTGTAACCTCACCCTGCCCTTGCTGTTTCAGACCAGTTGGCTGCTGCTCTGATGCCCCTGGTTAATTTCAGCTGTGGGGTGTTTGCTGGCATTCTGGCTTCGCTGGTGACCCAACCTGCAGACGTGATCAAAACGCATATGCAGCTCTCCCCAGTGAAGTCTCAGTGGATTGGCCAAGCGGCCAACCTCATCTTCAAGGTAAGACTGCAAAGTGTGTGCTGCTCTCGTGGTCAGGGATGTCTGTAGAGCAGCAGCACACTCCTCCAGTGTGCTAGCAACCCTGGGGAGCATGAGAGTTGTGTGTTCCCAGGGGCGCAGAGATGGCTCAGCAGTTAGGAGTGCATGCTGCTCTTGCAGAGGACGTTATGTCTACCAGCTTCCAATGGTAACGCCAGTTCTGACCGCCTGATCCAGATCCTGGCTTGGCAAGCAGCCCTAGTCTGTATTTCCTATGCTGCTTGGCGCTTCTTTGCCATGTATAAATGGTGCAGCTGGCTGAGCATAGTGGTGGACACCTGTCACCCTAGTTCTGAGGTCTGTGGAAGGAGGGTCATGAGTTTGAAGCCAGTGTTGTCTGGGCTGCAGTAGTGAGTGTCCCATCTCAAAGCAAGCGAACAAACCAGAAAAACGTAAACAGAACCATATGCACACAAACCAAACTGCACACACCAACCCTGCATAAGGGAGTTCCCAGTATAGAGAGCTTTTACCCCTGCCTGGGTCTGGTTCCAATCTCTGGCACCCCAGAAGAATCTCGTAATGTTCTTTTAAAAATCCCTTCAATTTTATTTATGTGTATGTGTGTACATGTTAGTGTGTGTGCTTGTGGAAGCTCGAAGGGGCGCTTCGTCCCCTGGTGCTGGAGTTAGAGACGATTGTGAGCTGCCGATGGGTGCTGCAGAGCAAACTCTGGAAGAACAGCAAGTGCTCTCAGCTCCTGAATGTTCTGGAACTTGTTATGTAGACCAGGTTGACCTGGACCTCAAGAGATCCACCTGCCTCTGCCTCCGGAGTGGCGGGGTTAAAGGCATGCACCACCGCTCTAGGTTCTAAATGTCCTTTTTAAACTAAGAAGTGTCCCTAGGTGGTGCAGATCTAAAGACGTGGCCCCTCACAGTTACAGGGAAATTGGAGGGTCATTGGTTATCCTCGTGGGGCCATAATCCACAGGTTTGGCGCACAGTTGAAAACTACGATTCTAAAATGAAGAACAAACTGTCAGGTGATTAATTAGCTGCGTTGAACTTGGCTTTTGAAGTTTTGACACTGGTTTTCATCACAGAACCATGGGCTGCGTGGCTTCTTTCAAGGCGGTGTTCCCCGGGCCCTCCGTAGAACTCTGATGGCTGCCATGGCATGGACTGTCTATGAAGAAATGATGGCCAGGATGGGCCTCAAGTCCTGACAAGAGAGGGCCGGGGAAGGAAGATCTGCTGTCTTGCCTGGTTCCTGCCATGGGCCGCTGCAGCTTGCTGTCCTGGAGTCAGGTGAAGTGCTGTCTGAGGAACCAGGCATAAATGCTGTTGCCTTTAGTCCCCCATTCAAAGACTGGAGGAGTGCTGGAGCCCCCAGAGCCTCTGAAGTGGAGTGGCCAATGCCCACAGCTCCAGACACACTCCCAGCCAATACACACAGGGAGCTGGGAGTCGAGCTTGGTTGCCCCACAAGGCTACTTGAGAGGCATTTCTAGAGAGACCTCTGCCAGAATGCTCTGTTTCAGCCACCTACCTACGTCATAGGGCACCTTAGATATGCCGGTGAGCACGGAATCCCACAGTAGAGAAGCTGCGGCCTCCTGCCGTGTCTGAAGGCAGGAGTCTCAAGTTAGGGAAGACTGGACCGAACGGGAGCTGTCGTGAAGCAGTGAGGTGGCTCAGAGACTTATGGCACTTGCCTGCATTGGATGCCCGGACCCACAGGGGAGGAGGAGAACCAACTCCTGCAAGTTGTCCTCTGACTCCTCACATGCACTGTGCAAGCACCCATACCCAATGAGGAAATAAATGTAATGTTTTTAAATAAAGACATCAACAGGCTGGATACTGTTTGAGGCGATAAAAACAAAAAACACTCCCAAAATAAGATAGAATTAATTTTGCTCCTGGGGAACCTCCTGAAGGCCCCAGAGAATGGACACAATCACTTCCTAGGCTTCAAATGTACTGTTTTATTGTTTGGTTTGGTTTGTTTTTTGAGATAGGGTTTCTCTGTGTAGCCCTGGCTGTCTTGTAACTCACTCTGTAGACCAGGCTGGACTTGAACTTAGAGATCCGCCTGCCTCTGCCTCCCA
Source organism: Peromyscus eremicus (assembly GCF_949786415.1). Taxonomy (NCBI): domain Eukaryota; kingdom Metazoa; phylum Chordata; class Mammalia; order Rodentia; family Cricetidae; genus Peromyscus; species Peromyscus eremicus. The sequence continues at coordinate 113,954,164 of NC_081422.1, forward strand.
AGTGCTGGGATTAAAGGCGTGCACCACTACTACCCCCAAATGTACTGTTTTAATCTGTGTTATTCTCACATTTTCCATAAAGTTCAGATGGAAAAAGTAAAGACCTTAGATTGAGATCTGTTTGAAAAACAGAAAAACAAAAATAAGCGTAGCAGATTGAGGAGAAGCATGCCATTAATCCCAGCACTTGAGAGGGAGAGGCAAGTGGCTGTCTGGGAGTTCCAGGTCAGCCAGGGCTGCATAATCAGCCTGTCTTTATTTAACGAAAGAAAGAAAGAAAGAAAGAAAGAAAGAAAGAAAGAAAGAAAGAAAGAAAAGGAAGGAAGGAAGGAAAAGGAAAGGAAAAAGTACTTCTTGGTAAATCTAAATAGTATGTCTTACTCCCTGAGGATAGCAGAGGAATTTTGAGGTGACTTAATTTTTGACGTGTCATATAAGTCCTTAAAACTTAATTTTAAAAAAGCAGCTTTAGAGATGGGTATGGTGGTGCACACCTTTGATCCCAGCACTCAGGAGGCAGAGTAGGCAGATCTCTGAGTTTGAGGCCAGCCTAGTCTACAGAGTGAGTTCCAGGACAGCCAGGGCTACACAGAGAAACCCTGTCCCAGAAAACCAAAGGAAAAACAAAGGCAGCTTCAGTTTACACACTAAACAATGTACCTGTGTGAAGTACACAGGCCAATGGTTTGGAGCTTGATGTATGGCTGAGTGGAGTACTAATACATGCAAGGTCCTGGGTTCGATCCCCAGTACCTGTCATAGGAAACTCAGTCACCCCTGTGAGACCCTGTCCAAAAAGTGCAGCCGTGACCCTACATCAGTTTTAGAACACCCCTTTGTAAGATCTCATAATCCTCACTCCGAGCCCACAACTCATTTTCTGTAAGTTTGTCTTTCTGAACACATCATTTAATAGATTCTAGAACATTCTGTATTCTTTTACTCATCAAAATATTTTGAAGTACATTCCTGATGTGGAAGTTCAATACTTTGTTCTTTTTAGTTTTAGGTTTTTTTTTGTTTTTTTGAGACAGGGTATTAATACACCTTCAAACTCACGATCCTCTTGCCCCCACCTCCAAAGTGTGAATTAACAGGGGTGTACCACCATACTCAGGCCAGAGCCGATTTTCCTCTGAAGTTCTCGGACCTTGTGAGGTGAGGCAAGCACTCTACCACCCAGCAGTACAAACAGCATAAAAGATGTGACTGGATGACCATCCAGTCTCTCCACATACCCTTCAACACTTTGTCATATCTACTGGGTGCCCATCTTTTTTTTTTTTTTTGTGGTGGTCTCAAGTTTAGGAAGGAGCCATTACTTTCTACAAAAAGCAGAGGGGTAGGTGGGTATGTGCTCCAGTGTTTAAAAAGCTCTGACACAGGGTTGGAGAGATAGCTTAGAGGTTAAGAACATTGGCTGTTCTTCCAGAGGTCCTGAGTTCAATTCCCAGCAACCACTTATGATGAGATCTGGCGTCCTCTTCTGGAGTGTAGGCATCCATGCAGGCAGGATGTTGTGTACATAATAAACCTTAAAAAAAAAAAAAAGTTCTGACACAGATGACCCAGGCTGTGTCAGGTAAGTGGGGAGAGGAAGACTGCACATGCCCTAGGCAAAAGACCACCATGGAGACCGAATCCTGCACATGAAAGCAAAGAACCTTTATTTCAAGTTCTGGAGCTTGGTTCCAATACAGAGCAGAGAGCCCCGAGCTCAGGTGGGATGGGGTTTTTATTGTAGCAGAGGTTGGAGTGAATTTGTAAAACAAAAAAAGAGATGTGTGCTAGACTCAAGGACATCTGGCCACCTTATCTAATGGGGGAGGGTGTTAGATCCTTCCTCACCCCTGGGTGGATCCCTGGGTGGTATGCTTTTCCTGGATCTGGGTGTTGCCTGCCAGTAAGCCTGTCACAGAAGCTGTGTCTAGGCCCTTAAGCCTGTCATGGCTGCTGTGTGGTCAAGCTATTTTGGGGCCCCTCCACAGCTGGTTGTGAGTGGTTAGTAAATGCATTTTGTTTTACTGACAGTCTAGTTTTTATTTTTACAGCCATCTTTCTACATAGGTGTCAGTTTTATATTTGTAGTTATTAGGTTCCAATGCTTTTGTACTATGGGACATATTTTATCCTCAGATGGCTGCATAGTATTTTACTGAACATAATAAACTTGTTAATTGCGCGTTGGTAATTCGTCCTCCAGAGAGCACGTGCAATCCTCCAGGTTGTGCTTGCTGTACCCAGACCTGATTTCCAAAGACCTTCCAACAAGACTAGCGAACCTTGCACCCCGGTGAGGCAGCTACTTCCGGTCCGCGTGCGCTCTCCAGAGCAGGGCCAGGCGCGGGCCATTTCAACTTCCGCTCCTCGGCTTTGTAGCCTCCTCGCTTGCCGAGTCTGCGCATGCGCCGCTGCCTCCCTCTGAAACGAAAGGTCTGCCCTCTTTTCGCTTAATCTGCTTTGCTATTGGCTGGCTGCGGATTATTTAAGAACGTCATTTCCGGCCGCCAGTCCTTTCCGCGCTACTCTGGGACGGGTCCATACGGCATTGTTCTTGGTGAGTCTCTCGTGGGCTCCTCGGTGCCGCCCGACGCCGCGGGCTCGGCCGCCCCGCCCCGTGCCGGGTGCCCAGGGTGCCGAGGCCGCGTCTCCCCGAGCGGCTTCGCTCCCGGCGGTGGCGTCGCCACGTGGCGGCCTCCAGTGAGGTGGGGCGGGCGCCGTCCCGAGGCCCTGTCGGCAGGGCGCTGGGGAAGTGCTTGTGAGGCGCGGGGAGATGGGTCCGGAGCTGCCGGTCACATCTGGAAACATAACCCGGAACACCCCAGACAGGCTTGGCCTTGCACTTTCCCTTAGTTCCCGTGTTCCTGCGGAAGCGTTAACTCCAATTGGCTATTTTCCCTGCTACCAAAGCCACTTACTTGGAAGGCCTAATGCAGTGTGATAGGTGGCCGGAGAAGTTGAAAGCGATAGGAATAAGAATACACCCCACTTCAGCGTCACCTGCCGAGCCTGGCGGCACACGCCTCTAATCCCCGCTCTCGGGAGGCAGGGGGACCTTTGTGAGTGCTAGGACAGCTCTGGCCACATTGAGACCCTAGTCTCAGAAAAGGAAGAGAAAACCCAGATGAATTATTTCTTTTTCAGATTCCCGTCGTAACTTAAAGGGAAACTTACACAATGTCCGGAGCCCTTGATGTCCTGCAAATGAAGGAGGAGGATGTCCTCAAATTCCTTGCTGCAGGAACCCACTTAGGTGGCACCAACCTTGACTTTCAGATGGAGCAGTACATCTACAAAAGGAAAAGTGATGGTCAGTTACCGCTTTTGATAATTGGGGTAAATTTCTTGTAAGCTTCTGACTACACTGTTGTGGCTGGTGCATGCCTTGGGCAATACCGATCCTGAATGTTCTGAGGTCGTTTGGAGGGATACTACAATTGCTAGGTTGGGGTTGGATCCTGGAGGGTGTGTAAGAGGTCGGGTAATATTATTTCTTAGCGTGCGTTCTGTATCACAGACAGTGTCATAGGCATCGACTATGTGGGTTTAGTGGGAAGTAGAATGAGATGTGAGGATAACCTGAGAAAGATTGGCGGGATGGGTTGTGAGAAGCGGAGGGTAGTGAGTTCACCAGTTAATTGAGATACTGGAATGTTGTGAGGGGTTGGTAGGATGGATTGAATCTGCATGTGGTGGTACCCGATGGAACTGAAACTGCACACTATTAAAGCTCAGAGTGGAGGCCACGCTTGGCCAGTGAACTTGTGAGTGTCGGAAGTGTGCTACATTGAACGAGGCAGGATTTTCGCTAACACCAGTAGAGCGTGCCTCTATGACTGGAGTTGATAGTAGTCACTGCCACATATACAGTCTGCCTTCCTACAGAGTGTCTATTTGCTCAGCTAGGCTGTTAGCAGACCTATCTGGGCCACTGGGGTCAATCCCTAGCCCCCCCTTTAAAATTCCATTTGTTGCCAGTAACATATGGAAGGCAGGTAGATTTTTGAGTTCTAGGCCAGCCTGGTCTTCAGAGTGAGTGCCAGGGTGACAAACTCTTCGTTCTCACCTAGGTATCTACATCATAAATCTGAAGAGGACCTGGGAGAAGCTGTTGCTTGCAGCCCGTGCTATTGTTGCCATTGAGAACCCTGCTGATGTCAGTGTCATCTCCTCCAGGAACACTGGGCAGGTTTGTAGAATGGAGGTTAATCCACAAAAGACATTGGAAGTATGTAGAAGAGTAGAGGCGTTCCAATGTGGATATCCCAGGAGGTCACTCTACCTGGGCTCTGTCCTAGTGGCGTGGGGGAGCATAGGCATTGTCCAGTGATGTACAGTCCCTTTCCACAACGTTGGAGATGAAGCTGGGCCTGGTGCCTGCGCCTGCATATTCCTACAACTTCTCAGAGTCCTATGGACAATGAATGAGGAGGCAAACCATGCAGGAAACAGTCCTATGCCCCTCAGACAGTGCTGTGTGCTTAACAAATTGTTTTTGGCTGGGTGTGGTGGCGCACACCTTTAATGCCAGCACTTAGGAGGCAGAGCCAGGCGGATCTCTTGAGATTGAGGCCAGCCTGGTCTACAGAGTGAGATCCAGGACAGGCACCAAAACTACACGGAAAAACCCCATCTCAAAAAACAAACAAAAAGTTGTTTTTGTTACTTCTGATTTAAAAGAAAGGTAATGAACCTGGTCCTTGTAAAGGTTTGTCCAGGTTCTTCAGAGTTCTTAAAATTACTTGTTAACTTAAGTGTCTCAGTTGTAAAAAGTGAGGTAAAGTGTATCTTTTCTGTTAAGGAAATTGATATTTTTGTTATATGTAGGATGGCTGAGTCAGTGAAAATGCAGTTCATAGGTTTTGAGGGGACTTAAATTCTAGCCAGACTTTTCGGTTTTAATGTTGCAGTAAGGGTCCTGTGAGTGTGCTAGCAAGTGGTTCCTCAAGAGTGGACTTGACTAGACCTTCTGTGTTACGGAACAGGATAGAATATACTGTTACCTGGCCAGGAAGTGTTTAGGTGCTTGAATAAAGCAAAAAGGATCATCTCTTGGAGGGAGTTGGGAAATCACTGGGATGAGAGGTATAGGCATTGGGAATATCAAAGCCACAAAAATGGGAACCCTGTATACCCCTCAATGGGGACAGCTGCCAGCACTCACATTCTAGTTCAAGGGGATCCAACACCCCCTGATCTCCATGCTCATGGGTGATGTACTTGTATACATTGCAAGTAAACCACTCAAATATAAGACAAGAGGGAAGTGTTTTCTAGAGGAAAAGGAAGATGTGCTTGCCTTGTGTCCTGATAAAAATTAAATGAGAAGCTAGAGGTGTTTGCTGCACCTGTCACTGTCCTTTGAGAGACTTGGAACATGTAAGGTGACTTGAAATCACCAACAGTGACCTGCTGCATAGATGATTTGGGTTCCTCAGACTAGATGAGGAGATGGGGTGTGCAAGTGTTGCAGTTAGCCTGAGAAGAGTGTGTTCAAGGAAGTGCTGCTTTGGTGTCTGAAGGGTGGCATGTGACTAGAGTGGGTATCAACAGTTCCTACGAAACCAAGCTTGAAAATGCTGACTCAGTCTCCCTTCCAAGCGAGCTGTGCTGAAGTTTGCTGCCGCCACTGGAGCCACTCCGATTGCTGGCCGCTTCACCCCTGGGACCTTCACTAACCAGATCCAAGCAGCCTTCAGGGAGCCGCGGCTTCTAGTGGTGACTGATCCCAGAGCTGACCACCAGCCCCTCACAGAGGCATCTTATGTCAACCTGCCCACCATTGCGCTGTGTAACACAGACTCTCCTCTGCGCTACGTGGACATTGCCATCCCATGCAACAATAAGGTACTTGCTCTGGTGGAGAGTTGGTGAGTGAGCACTCTGGGAAAACTCTCAAGTTCCTCTGCACATTGTTAGAGCTTGGAGTTGAGGTCCTAAGCTGGCCGATGAACTCCCAAGTGTAGGTAGTGTGCTAAACGAGCGGCAAGGTTTTCGCTAACACCCCACTCTGTTCCTGTGAGTGGGGTTTGATAGTAACCTTTGCTACAAGTGTGAGGCCTGTGCTTTCTCGTGAATGATTGTTTTTAAGTAATTTGGGGGTTTATTATTTTGTGTATGAGAGTTTTGCCTGCATGTATGTGCTCCTGTGCCCTCGGTAGTGAGCTGCCTGGTGGGTGGGTACAGGGCAAGTGAAGTGAGTGGGGACAGGTTTGTGTTTGTGCTGACTGGTGGTTAATGACCCTCCGCTCTTCCAGGGAGCGCACTCAGTGGGTCTGATGTGGTGGATGCTGGCCCGGGAAGTACTCCGCATGCGTGGCACTATCTCCCGTGAGCACCCATGGGAAGTTATGCCTGATCTTTACTTCTACAGAGACCCAGAGGAGGTAAGGCTTACTCTGCAAATGCTTATTGCCACTAAGTGAATGGGGTGCTTTGATCTGGTTCAGTGAAGCTAAATTTGTATTTTTAAAAACTAGATTGAGAAGGAGGAACAGGCTGCTGCCGAGAAGGCTGTGACCAAGGAGGAATTCCAGGGTGAATGGACTGCACCAGCTCCTGAGTTCACTGCTGCTCAGCCAGAGGTGGCAGACTGGTCTGAGGGTGTACAGGTGCCCTCTGTACCCATCCAGCAGTTCCCTACTGGTAGGTATCCAGGCCAGGGCATCGGGCTGCTAGGGAGCCCGAGGATGTTGTCTGACCTTGGATTGTGGGCTGTTCCTCCCTGGGAGGATGGATGGATGCATGTGTCTTCACACTTGGCAGTTAGGTTGGGTTGGGGAAAGTAGTACTCTGTTCCTAGAACTGATGGTTTTTTTGTTTTTGTTTTTTTTTTCAATAGAAGACTGGAGTGCCCAGCCAGCCACTGAGGACTGGTCCGCAGCTCCTACAGCGCAGGCCACCGAGTGGGTTGGAGCCACCACTGAGTGGTCCTGAGCTCCTCTGCAGACACCTGAGCAAAGGGAAAAAAGGTGGAAGGAAAATAAAGTTCCTACAAGCTGTCTCTTGAAGTCTTTACTCCATACTGGGGCCGGAGTGGCTTTTGGAGTGTAAATACACAGGCTTGGGGGAGGGGCTAGTGACCTGGTCTGTGTTACATACCTCAGCTTGTGAACAGGTTCTAGGAGAGTGTTTGTAAGATACAGTTAGAGCACATTCATGGTCCACTTTAAATCTAGGTTGCTTTGAGGTTGTCTTTAGAATAACAAGCTGCTTGGGGCCTGTGTGGAAATTGGATAGGGGAGATCTATCTGGGTGTGGTGTTTGAGTGGAGGCATCAGATCCACTGTATTTGGAGTTTCCTAACTTGAGTCCTGGGAACAGAACTCTGGTCCTTTGGAGAAGCAAGTGATCCTCAGCATATCTCCTTAGCTTTTTTCTCTTGCTGGTGTAAGCTTTGAAGAATATTAAGTGCTGCTTATGGTATGCCGTAATTGACTCAGCTTACCACTGACACCAGGCTGGGTGTAGACGTCTGCCCCACAACAGCCTAGACTTGCATTGGTTTTATGATCTTGAGCAATGCTGGCTGTTTAACAATCTACAAGTTCTGCTTTTGTAATTTTGATGTGGAGATTTTCTGCACTTGACTAAATATTCATAGGTACTTGAGACAAATTTTGCCTGTAGAAGCACATCTAGATGGGCCTGGTGGTAGTCTGTAAGTGCAGCACTGGGAGGCTGAAGGAGAAGAACGTAGATAGGTGGGGTATACAGGCTTGTTCTACTTCCTGTCCCATGGTGAACTTGGAGTTTCTGACCTAGATTTAGGAATAGACCTATAGTGATCCAAGAATCTCAAATTTTTACACTAGACCTATTAAGCACCCAGGATACAGCAGTGAGCAGAGGTGTGGAGATGGAGGCATGAGTTACAGACATCAGGCTGCAGAAAAGGAAACGAGATGAGAAAATCCAGTGGGAGCCAAGAAAATCTAGAGGATCCTCCTTGGACTCCACAGTACAGCTTAAGCATCTGCTGCCTGGGTGACCAGTGGTTCCTGCTGGAGCAATAAGGATTCCCAGAAGTTCTCAGCATGTCCTCAATGGAAGACATTGTACCACCTAAGTATTGACCCCTGAATTTGATAAAAGAAAGGCATACCCTTAAGTAAAGTCCAAAGGTTCCCCCTGACCAGGTCTGCACAGGTGTGAGGAATGCTGGGCCATATAATGGCTGCTTCAAAATATGTAAAACTAGCAATTTAGGTATGAATAGTAGGATCAGCATGCTGGAGAGGGGTTTTGTGAACTAGAAAATAGATGTTGGGATGGTGGCCCAACCTGTAAGTTTAGGGGGCTGGAGAGATGACTCAGCGGTTAAGAGCACTGACTTTCAGAGGTCATGAGTTAAAATTCCCAGCAACCACATGGCTCACAACCACCTGTAATGAGATCTGTAAAGTGCTCTCTTCTGGCCTGCAAGGATACATGCAGACAGAATACTGTATACGTAATAAACCTAAAAAAAAAAAAAAAAAAAAATCCAAAATAGAGGGGTGGCCAGGCAGATCTCTTGAGTACAAGGCCATCCTGGTCTGCAAAGAAAGATCCAAGACATCCTGAGTTTTGCCTGGGCATAGGCTAAAACGCCATGCCTCATCAAATGGAGGGCTTGCACTGCTATAGAGTGGACCACTGTTAGACCAAACCTTAGTGGTGGTAGGGGAATGGAAGGATTGACTTGTGTTACCTTTTCCTCGGCTGCTGGGCAGTGTCCTGTAAGAGATAGGCATTCCAGCCGGATTGAGCTAGCCTGCAGAAACTGTCCAGCTAGGTAGCATTAAGGTGATTATTAAGGGCTGTATTACATTGCAAATCTGCCAGAAACAAAAAGCTGGGTAAAACCAGACTATAGGAACAAAGGTCTCTCGTACGTAGTCCCTGGTGGAGGTAGAGATTGGTACAGTTTGGCATTATTTAGCAACACAAGTGTCTGTTTTTTTTTTTTTTTTTTTAAGTGTGCACATTTGTTTGAGGGTGTCAGATCCCCTGAAACTGGAGTTACAGTTGTGAGCTGCCATGTGGGTGCTGGGAATTGGACCTCAGTCCTCTGGAAGAAACAGCTGAACCTTTTCTCTGGCCCCTGAAATATAAGTTCTTAACAAAATTTTAACTTAGGATCTAGGCAAAGAATATACATTTATTATGTCTACAGTGTTCTGTGTGCATGCATGTATGCAGGCCAGAAGAGGGCACCAGATCTCATTACAGATGGTTGTGAGCCACCATGTGGTTACTGGGAATTGAACTCAAGACCTGCAACAGCTGCCAGTGCTCTTAACCCATGAGCCATCTCTCCAGCCCCCTAGAAAATACTTTTTAAAAATGGACATGGGGGCTGGAGAGGTGGCTCAGAGGTTAAGAGCACTGGCTGCTCTTCCAGAGGTCTTGAGTTCAATTCCCAGCAACCACATGGTGGCTCACAACCATCTGTAATGGGATGTGGCGCCCTCTTCTGTATACATAATAAATAAATCTTAAAAAAAAAAAGAAAAACTTCCCTTAAAAAAAAAAAAAAAAAAGGGACATGGATACATGAGACAGCAAAAAAGGTGGGATGATGCATTCTGAGGAGAAACCAGTGTACCAAAGACAAAGTATTTAAATACCCGCTTTAGAATGTAAGAAAGGCTCACATCCTGCCTGCCTCACAGAGGAGGACTCTGTTCCCTCCTTTTTATGGCTATAGCCTTGTGATTGTCTTTACTAATAAGCTATGGTGGAAGTGATGCTACACGACTTAATATAGACACACTGTCCACCTTGGTCTGGACTTTCTGGGACATTTCTTCTTGATGCCATTGTTTCACAGTTTGGAAGGAAGCCAAAGCAGTTGAGAGAGGCACATACTGATGTCCCCATTCTACAGCCACCTCCCTGTTCAACAGACAGGAAACAGTACTGAGTTGCTGGCCAACACAGCAAACTATTAAAGGTGTACTGTCCAGTCTCAAGTTGAGCCATGTTGGCAGATGCCACAAGTCACAGATACAAGTCATTCCTGTCAAATTCTTTGATGAGCACAAGAAGGGGGCTGCTGTGGTTTTCATTAAAAAGACAATGGGAAAGTCCTAGAGATGTTTTCTTTATTGAGAAACAAGGCATGGATGTTTATCAACACTTTCTGTCACAGCAATAAACTTCAGCAGGGAATGTAATCAGCAAGAGCAGCTAATTCCATATTCAACATGTTGCCAACCAACTGCTGCCTTTAGAGTTTACAATAAAGCGTCTCTCCATGGTATTATAGCTTTTAGAACGAGCTAGTAAGTGGCTATAAGTAGCTTACTTAGCTTCCTAATTTTAACATTTTACAAGGTGGTTGTGATAAACGTGGATAAAATGAACATCCTTGTACTTAATGGCATTAAAATGGGGGACTTCTTTTAGTAAAGATTTATTATGTATACAGTGTTCTGCTTGCATGTATGCCTGCAGGCCAGAAGAGGGCAACAGATATCATTACAGATGGCTGTGATGCACCATGTGGGTTGCTGGGAATTGAACTCTGGACCTCTGGAGAACAGCCAGTTCTCTTAATAGCTGAGCCATCTCTCCAACTCAAACATGGGACATTTTAAGACATTAAAATTTTGCATCAAGTCTCCAGGTTCCACCTGACCACTGCCCATAATCACCAGGGGTCTGAGTATTTTCCTATCATCTGTTTCTGTTCCTATTAGGTGAATGAATGGCAAGTGCCATTTCACACAACACAAATAGAAGCAAAATGCAAGGTGCTTCCTTCAGGATCTGAAAGGCAGCCCTAACTGGAGAGCCAAAAGAAACCCAGCTGACCTGGTGGCCACGCCTGCCACCAGCTGTCCCACTCACCACTCACTGGTCAAAGCCTGTGAGAGCTAGCTGTATTTTTTGTTTAGTCTATTTGATGAGAAAGTATAGAGCTTATCTGAGGTCTGGCTGGAGTAGTCTGTGAAGCTAGACCATCTGAGATAGCAGCTTTGAAGTTGTTCTGGATGCAGAATTTTGAGGAAACTAACAGGCACTTTGAGAGGCTGGATCACCTGGGTTACTTATCTGTCCATGCCATATGAAAGGATGGTATGTAATAAATCATAACTCTGTAGCTAACAAGGTTTATCATGTCTCATCTATTCTCAGAGCTGTTCCCATGCAGAGGGATCAGCATATAAGTCACCTGTCCTGTAGTCTTTTTTGGCTTTTTCCCACATCTCTAGACAAGGTCCTCAGGAGGTTTCCCCCGATCAATTCTGGTCTATTAATTCTGAAGGAATCCACAGCTTTTCGTTTTCTTTTGAAACAAACATAACCTCTCCCCCAACACAATACGTTTTCTGGCTTCCATTCTAAAGTTAAGACATCCCTAAAAGTATGTAGTCTGGTTTAATTTGGCAGTCCCTCCCACAATAAAATGTCTCTCAGCAGTTGGTGTTTTCTGTTCATTACCATTCAAAAAATTAACAAAACACCATATAAGGCCCAAACTCCCTGTGTTACAGTATTTCCCATCCTTATGTGACTTATCCTTTTTATATTACTTTACTCTTTATTTATAAAGACTTCACTTTATTATTTTAAAACTATTTTTCTATGACTGTCCACACCCATTTTCTTTCTTCAGCATCTAAGCACATTTTTAAGCTTACTGTACCTGTTTAGAGGTTTAATCAGTCTGGACCTGACTTTTTGTATCTGCAGCCTTTTCTGACCATGAGCCAAACCTTTCACTGCTAGGTGGTGGCTAGGCCTCTGCTATGTGGATCTGCTTAGCATGTGGCCGCCCACTTCGGGTCAGTGAGAGAGGAGCCTCATGCCTGTGGCCCTGGCCTGGAGCCGGTCTATCTGCCCCAGCTCCTGTAGGCATTTCTACCTAGTCTACCGCCACCAAGTAGTGCACCACCTGCTGCTCCTAAACCCCATTCAAGTGCTTGGTAGCCACGCCTGTGTAGGCTGTAAGCACTGAGCCTACTTGGAACCTTTTTTTTTTTCAAGCTTTCTCAGGCCTTATGTGGATTTACATGACATGCATTGGGAACAAATGTAACATAACAGGTCTTTCTTTTTTTTTTTTTTTTTTAAAGATTTATTTATTATGTATACAGCATGTATGACCAGAAGAGGGCACCAGATCTCATTACAGATGGTTGTGAGCCACCATATGGTTGCTGGGACTTGAACTCAGGACCTCTGGAAGAGCAGTCAGTACTCTTAACCTCTGAGCCATCTCTCCAGCCCCCATAACAGGTCTTTCTATGTTCCTTCAGCTCCCAAATAATGGCACAGAGACTTATTTATTATGAAAGCTTGGCCTATACCTTAGGCTTGTTTCTAACTAGTTCTTATAACTTAAATTAACCCATTTATATTAATCTACATTCTGTCACATGTCTCATGGCTGCTGTTACCTCTCTTCCTGCTTGCTCTGCATCTCCTGGCATGTCCACCTTTCATCTACCCAGAGTCCTCTCTGTCCCTGGAAGTCCCACCTATACCTGCTGCTTAGCTATTGGCCATTCAGCTCTTTATTGCACCAATCACAGCAACACATCTTCACATAGTGTACAAATATTCCGCAGCAGTACAGGAATTTTCTGTCTACCCATATTCCTAAGATTTAGCTAATAGACTGTGACCATAAGGGTCAAGCTGCTCCTATCAGGAGCACATAAACAATTAACTCTGAGGGGGAAGAAATGAGAAAATAATGGGTAGAAGGTAGTGGGGAAGGAATAAAGGCAAATCTTTTCTGGAGGACACTGACTTAACAGGAAGGAAGTCCCTGGGGCAGTTCTTCCTGCCTTTCACACTTTCTAGCACAGGGTAGACCTCAGACTACCTCAAGCAGGGCAGCTAAAATCTGGGTAGAATGTGATGGCTCTCTAGTGCAAAGCACCAGAATGGACTGAGGACAAGCTGCAAAACCCACTGCCAGGAGCAAGTACATTGCTTCACCATGTGTTCCCAGATTTTGTATTTCAATTAGGCAAACAGCAACGGCTGTTTAACATGGTGCTGTAATTGAAGAGAGATAAACACTTGGGAAATGGCCAAAATACATAAAAAACTAGAGAACTAAGAAAAGCTGCTGCTGAATTTGACTCTGGACCCTTCACGGCTTCTACCGTAGGATCTACCCAAGGTTCAAGGAGAAAGGATGCCACTTTAACCTGCCAGCCCCAGGGCACAGCTTGGGGTGGGCACACAAAGCTGCCAGCCTTTCTCCTTGTTTCTCAGAAACACAGCAGCACCGTGACTGTCCGCTTACTTCCTCTTGTCCCTTCTCTGAGCTTGGGATTGTCGAGTAAAACAAGAATTGTCTGTCCATGGGTGATGGTCCCATAAATACGGAGCAGAGAGACTTCAAATGTCAGGAAATCTTAAGGCCCAAGTCATTGGTAGGCTAAAGATAAAAAATGTGTAAGAACAAAACAGTTTAGTTCTATGAGTTGGTCATAAACACGGAACTGTGGATTTCTGTTCACATACCCTTCGCCAGGATGAAGAGCCAGTACTGGGAAGGGCAGGGAGCTGTGGGCTGAGTCCTTGTCTAGGAATTCACTTCCTGAAGAAAGGAGGTGCCAGGCAAAGGATGCTGAGGGGCCTGGACAGATTCTCTTTAGGGCATGAGTTCTGGGCCCTTTCCATGTAGAAAGCAAACCAGGAATAGCACTGTGGGGACCGAACTCTTGAAAACTTGACCATCTCCCTCATTAATTCCTGAATTCAGACATGGCAGGGCCACTTCCCACGGCCTTCCTTCTGCAGCACTGGCCCTGGGGTGTGAGGGTCAGAGAGAAGGTTGGTCCTGAGTCCCCATAACCATCTTAGGTCAAAGGCCTGGAGTGATGCCTGTGGATGGGAAAGGAGAAGAGTCAGAGAGTGTGGGAGAACAAAGCAAGAGTTTCTCATGCTGTCCCCAAGAGTGACTCTTTAAAGGGGGGTCCATGTTAAGAAATGTGTTGACTGGGCCACTGAGATGGCTCAGCCACTAAAAGTACCTCTCATCAAGCCTGGGGACCTGAATTCCATCCTTAGGATTGTACGGTGGAAGTAGAGACTGGATTCCTGCAAGTTGTCCTCTCACCGCTTCACAGGTACCCACAATAAACTTTTTAAAATTCCTTTTAAAAGTTGGACAACTTCTTTAGAAATCTCACCGGGTCTTCTCCAACTCAGTACTCACAGTATGGTCAGGTGAGAGACGTGGGGGTGGGAAGGAAGAACAGAGACTTGAGCCAGGTTTGTAGGTTATAGATCTTCCCAACATCCAATCTTAGCTCAAGCTTCCCTCAGGCTTAGCTCTCCTGGGGTGGGCTACATGGCTGGGGGCAGGAGGCAGCCTGGCTGGGAGCTGCCGAGGGCACCTCTGGTGTTTTGGGGGTGGTTTCTGAGTCATGTTATCAAGACAGCCAGGCGTTGATTTTACAGAAACACCACATAATCCACCACTTTCTAATCGCATTGTCTTTGCTACTGTCACATTGGCCTCATTGTCGTCAGCCAACAACAAGCCTGGCATCAGGACCTCAGAGTCCACCCAACAGTGGACACAGAGAAGCTCATGAGCCGCTCTGCAGCCTAGGGAACAAGGATAGCATTTCTGAAAGGCACTGCCATAGGATCAAAGGGAGGTTCCTGGGGCTGGGAAGACGGCTCAGTGGCTAAGAGCACTCGCTGCTCTTACAGAGGGCTGTAGGGAATCTGATACCCTCTACTCGACTCAGCGACCTCTAGCACACATGCTTAATATACACACAAACACATGTACACACACGCATGCTTAGCTCAAACTCGTGTACATACATGCACACTCCTGACATGGAGCAGCACTGGCCTAGGCCCAGACATGGGGACAAGGCGCACAGCTGTCCCAGCAGGCTACCTGGAGAGGTGATCCGGCCCTGTCCAGACTTCTAATACTGTAGTCTGTGTTCGCACAGATCCGGAAACATCCACAGTACGACAGGAGACTCAGTCCAACCCAAGACCCCGAGTTTCTCCTGTGGATGCAGCAGCCCACTTACGGGGGCTTCCTGGATCTGCGTAGGCGAGCTCCGTGACTTGGGGACCCGCTGAGCCCCAGCAGGTCAGGCTTTGCTGAGTTCCAGGCCTGCCTCTCTGTGCCCTGGATGTTCTCGCCCATCAGCCCGGGCTCCACAGTTGGGTGGGAAGTTGGATTCCTCCTCACCCCTCGAGGGTCCAGGTTGGGCTGAGGCCACCGGGGCAGGACTCTGTGGTGGGCATGTGTCTCTGCTGTGCCTGCTCCTTGGCTCCCATCTTCCGGCCTCTGTGGTCCTGGAGGATCCAACCAAGGCACACGTTTGGCCTCCCTCTGGGTTTCACGCATTCCTAGTGACCCCAACCCAGCCAGCTCCCAGTGTCTCCAGATCGGTCCTAACAGTTCCTGTCTCTAATGGTCACCTGCCAACCCCCAACAGCTCCAACGGTCACCGGTTAGTTTCTGACAGCGCCCAGCCCAATCCAGATACCCTCCAGCCTGTCCCCAAAGGCTGGAAGTCAGTTCCTAGCCACACCCCTCTGTTCCCAAACGTCACGGGCCTGTCTCCAATGGCCCGCAGTCAACTCAGACCCCCGCCTGGGTCCAATTGCCCCGAGTTAACATAAACGGCCCCCAGGCAACTCCAACAGCCTCCACCCTGTCTCCAGTGTCCCCCAGTAAATGCAACACCAGTCCATAATGCCCCCCTCTTGACTTCAAGGACCCTTGGGTTTCGCTCCAGCACTCCTGACCCATCCCCGCAAGGGTCCTCAAATGCCCCCCCCCCACACACACACACAAGGTGCCAGTTAGACCTTAGCCTACCTGCCTTATGGGGCTGGTCTGGCACATGGGCCCAGAAGCCTCCCCGGAGTTCAGAGTGTGTAGTGACCAGTGAAAAGCATGGGTTGAACAAGGAGCCCGTTGGCTGAGGGTAACATGGTGTAAGTACCAGGAAGGAATCCGGGAATCCAGTTAGGGATCTGGAGCTGAGCTGAGGTGCTTACATACAGCTGAGAGGAAAGGAGAGGCAGAAGCCAGGGAGGAGGCCAGCACATGTGTGACCGCAGGAAGCTCTGGCTGTTGTGGGGACCGAGGAAACAAGACCAGACAGTGGAGGCCGGGAGATTTCAAGGGGTGGCTAGATGACCTAGGAAGGAGGGAGGCTGAGTCGCACAAGGGGTGCCTCCTGGAGGGCCCTGGGAACACCACTCACACCTTGAAAGTGCCTCCGCGGAAGGAGAAGGCTTCCAGATACACGTCGAAAACCACCCAGGAAGGGAACTGCAGGCCGCAGCAGCCCCATGGCTAGGCTTCTCCTGGCCCAGCCTCCACTAGGCCTGAGTTTTAATTGAGTTTCCATTCCGATTTCTGTACCCTGTTAAAGCAGGAAAAGGAGCCCCAGCCAGTCATGCTCAGGATGACCTCATCCCCTCCTATAAAAGGAGCATGCGCGTGGGGATCGCAGCTGGAATAAACAACGCTCTTGTTGATTGCCTATGTGGGTGGTGGTCTTTGTTTAGTAGGGTGTTCTGCGGACTCTAACAGGACTTAAAACTTACACCTTAGAAACACATGTGGCTTTGAGGCATGGACCTTAGTATTTCTTAAATCAATTTAAGTAGTTAAACTAGCACCTTAATTTAATTTAATTAATTAATTTATTTATTTTTAAAATTTTTTGAGACAGGGTTTCTCTGTGTAGCTTTGGAGCCTTTCCTGGAACTCACTCTGTAGCCAGGCTGGCCTCAAACTCACAGAGATCCGCCTGCCTCTGCCTCTGAGTGCTAGGATTAAAGGCGTGCGCCACCACCGCCCGGCTAATCTACTGCTATTTCAACCAGCAATTGCAACTCTGCAGTTACCGGCCTGCTTCTCTAGCAGTGGCTTGGCGGAATTCTGTTCCCACAGGCATCTGCAGAGATCCGCCTGCCTCTGCCTCTGAGTGCTAGGATTAAAGGCGTGCGCCACCACCGCCCGGCTAATCTACTGCTATTTCAACCAGCAATTGCAACTCTGCAGTTACCGGCCTGCTTCTCTAGCAGTGGCTTGGCGGAATTCTGTTCCCACAGGCATCTGCTCTGTTGCTGCTACTAAAAGTAGCTTTAACTAAATTTCTGTTGTTCTATTTATAAATAAGACTCAAGATTCAAAGGCTGGGGTGAAAACCTGCTGGCCCAGAGAGGCTGGGTCACAATTAGCTGACCTCCTTGCCAGCATCTCCAAAAGACCTATGCTTCTGCTTCCCCAAACCAGGAAAAGCTGTGCCACTCCAAACCCCACCTTACTACTTCCTGTGTCTGTCTCTCCTGGATACTCTCTGATGATCTATGATTCCTTTCTGCCAACTAGTTGCCAACTCAGCCTCCTGACCCAAGGTTAATTTTATTTAATTAACACAAATGCAAACTCGGGGTTCACAGTGTGATCGAATATCTCTCAACATTACTATGTAGCTCAAGCTGGCCTTGAACTTGCAGACCTCCTGTCTCAGTCTCTT
This sequence comes from Peromyscus eremicus, assembly GCF_949786415.1. Taxonomy (NCBI): domain Eukaryota; kingdom Metazoa; phylum Chordata; class Mammalia; order Rodentia; family Cricetidae; genus Peromyscus; species Peromyscus eremicus. Next base: position 113,971,647 of record NC_081422.1, read on the forward strand.
GAGTACTGGAGTTGAGTTGTACTTGAGTCTGCCTACCATACCTCATCATTTTCTGCCTCCTCTTTAATTCAATTGCATGGCAGCTTTTTTTGGGAGGGGGAGGTGGCTAATATTTGTGGCGTTTCTTTACCACTTATTTTAAAAAGTATATGCTTTTCTTTTTTCTTTTCTTATTTATTTATTTGGTTTTTTCGAGAAAGGGTTTTTCTGTGTAGTTTTGGTGCGTGTTCTGGATCTTGCTCTGTAGACCAGGCTGGCCTCGAACTCACAGAGATCCGCCTGGCTGGGATTAAAGGCATGTGCCACCACCATCAGGCTTTTTTTCTTTTTTAAAATAGGCTTCCACTCTGTAGCCCTGACTGGCCTGGAACTCACTTCGCTATGTAGATTAGGGTGGCCTTGAACTCACAGATATCCACCTGCCTCTGCCTCCCCAGTGCTGAGATTAGAGGTGTGTGCCACCACACCTGACTTAAAAGTTATAGGAACTGATTGTGTGTTTGTGTGCGCACAGGTCAGGGGACAACCCAGGTGCCACTGTCCTCATACCACCCACTTTCTCTAGGTCAGTAGTTCTTAACTAGTGGCGTGGCAATCCCTTTAGGGGCCAGACAACCCTTTCACAGGGGCCACCTAAGACCATTGGAAAACACAGATATTTACATTATTGTTCATAACAGTGGCAAAATTACAGTTATGAAGTAGCCATGAAAATAATGTTCTGGTTGGGGGTCACCACGACATGAGGAATTGTATTAAAGGGTTGCAGGGTCTCAGCTTAGGAAAGCTGAGAACCACTGCTCTAGGTAGTCTAGATTTCTCCAAACAGGTTAACTAGACTGACAGTCTCCAGGGCTCCTCCTGTCTCTGCTTCTCTTATGTTAGGATTACAAGTGTGGACCACTGTGTCTAGATCTTTTGTTTTGTTATTTTATTTTATTTTGAGACAGGGTTTCTCTGTGTAGCCCTGGCTGTCCTGGAACTCACTCTATAGACCAGGCTAGCCTGTAACTCAGAGATCCACCTGCCTCTGCCTCCCAAGTGCTGGGATTAAAGGTATGTGCCACCATGCCCAGCTAGAGTTTTTTTAAAAAAGATTATATTGTTTGGGTTTGGTTTCCAGCACCTATGTCTGGCTGCTCACACCCATCTGAAACTCCAGCTTCTAGTGATCCACTCTTCACTTCTGGCCTCCTCAGGCACCTGCACACACTTGGTGCACATGAACCCACACAAGCAAAGTGTTCATACATAAAAATAAATAAGATTAACAAAAAAGAGATTTATACAACAAATGGGAAACACACACATACACACACCTCATTAAAAATAAGTTCAAAACTACTTGGAGGGAACCTTAGTCTCTGGAACTACCTTGGTGGAGGGGGCTGACAGCCCTGTGCTGTTTTCCCACTGCTCCCAAGGGCAAGTGTACTTTGGGAATTATCCACCACTTAAAGAGCCAATCAGCCAGGCTTGAGACCTGGACGAGAAGGACACATCAATCAACATAGGAAATAGGGAAGCACCAGTAAAAGGGTTCAGTCTGAATAACAAGGTCAAGAGGGCTTTGGTATCACAGACAGAGGTTCCAGTGTGAAAAACTGCATGTTTTCTGCATTGCTCCCAGAGCGAGGAAGGCTCATTAAGATCCAGGAAGTAAATACACAAGTCTCAGGAGGTTCCTGAAACTTACAAGATTCACGAGGCCCCTCCCAAGGTTATACAGTCAGCCATTATTGCTGGACAGTTACTCTCAGACAGGCTGAGCTGTCTGCAAATTGTGCTGGGAGCTTCAGACATGCAGGCTTTGTGGGTTGTTGCCTATGCTGGGTGATGCAGCTGCTCTGGAGTCATCCATGCTCCTGTAACTCCTCACCCGTACTCTTGTAACACTCAGAAACTCTTTAGTTCACTAAACTAGATTTGGGCAGAATTTATTCTCTGTTGTTAGTGCCTTATCTACGTGAATAATGTTTGTTTACATCTCCTGAGGGAAAAAAAATCGTACAACAGCCGTCCTGCTGGTTTTTATTCAGTGCTTGGATAGAACCCAGAGTGTTGTGTATAGGAAGTAAGCACTGTACCAAAAGTTACATCCTCAGCCTTCCTGGTGGGTTTTGTTGTTTTGTTTTTTAGACAGGGTCTCAGTATGTGGCCCTGAACTCACAGAGACCTCCTGCCCCTGCTTCCTGAGTGCTGGGAAGATAGGTGAGCATCACCTTGCCCAGCTCATCCTGGGTATTTTAATGCAGTGATTAGGAGCAGTTCTGTCACAACATGGAAAATCTCGGACAGTCAGTGAACTGGAAGGGACACAGGGAACAGAGACATAAAGAGCTTGGCCCAGATTCTGGGTAGTTTCTTACCTCTGTCAGCATGGCAGTCATCTGCTGTGGGACCTGGTAGGGTGTGGAAATTGTGTTGGTTAATATCACAGCCTTCAGCGGCCATAAGGAAGCTGCAGGGACAATCCAGGAAGAGCCAATGTGTAGTCATTCTATGCCCTTCAACTGTTGGTACTGACTCACTCTGGCCACCAGGGGGCAGTGTAGCACAGCGGTTGCCAGAACAGACCCTTTCTTACTGGAATTGGTTCTTTTTCCAGTGGACTTGGTGGAACATGCCTGTAACCACAGTTGAGGCAGGAGGAGTTTCTAGGTTTGATTTTTGTGGCTGCTATTAAAACACAGAACAAAACAACAACAATAAAAGAGTAAAAGCAACATGGTGGAGAAGGGCTTTACTATTTCAGGTTACTGTCTCATACTGCAGGGAAACCACAGATGCGGGAGGAGACAGTGTGCCACAGCGAATCCACAGTCAAGCTCAGAGAGAAATGAATGCACCCATGCTGCCCACTGCCTGCTTGCTTGCTCACACTCAGACTGTCCATGATTATGCAACCCAGAACCCCCTGCCCAGGACCTCGGGCTATCCACAAAGGCTGGTCAATTAGCCGTCCAGACCATCTCTCAGACATGCCCACAGGCCATGATGATCTGGACAGCCCCTCAGTTGAGACTCCCTTCTTAGGTGATTCTTAGTTGAGTCAACTAAACAGCCCAAACTAACATGTATGAGCAACGTCACCTTGAGAGACTGACAAGACCCAGTCTTAAAAATAAATATAAGGCCGGATGTGGTGGCACACACCTTTAATCCTAACACTTGGGAGGTAAGGTGGGCAGATCTCTGTGAATTCAAGGCCAGCTGGTCTATATAGTGAGTTCTGGGACAGCCAGGGCTACACAGTGAGACCCTGTCACAAACAAACAATAAATAAATGAAACAAAACAAAAACCAAACCAAATCAAAATAGCCCCCCCAAAACAGAACAAGTTAACAAAGAAAGAGACAAGTGCATTTCCCTCCCCCTAACTTTGTGATTTTGAGGAATTCTTGGCTGGGGCTAGAGATGGCTCAGGGGCTAAGGGTAAACTGCTCTTGCAGAGGACCTGAGCCTGGGTTCCAGCACCCTTGTCAAGCGGCTCACAACAGTCTAAAACTCCAGCTCCAGGGATTCAAGGCCCTCCTCTGGCCTTTGAGGGTAATGTGCTCACATGCACACACACACACACACACACACACACACACATGCATACACAGGCACGCACATAAAACACTCACACACATGCTCACACTTGTGCACACACACACACCCCTCATTGAAAATAGGTCTTTGGGGGCTGGAATGATGGCTCAGTGGTTAAGAGCACTGACTGCTCTTCCAGAGGACCCAGGTTCAATTCCCAGCACCCACATGGCAGCTCACAACTGTCTGTAGCTCTAGTTCCAGGGGACCCGACACCCATGGCAAAAAACACCAATGCACGTAAAATAAAAATAAAAAAAGAAAGAGAAAAAAAGAAAATAGGTCTTTTAAAAAGTTTTGGTGTCATCTGCTGTAAAGTGGAGATCATTATTCGGGTGGCTCTGGGGGACCAGGCAAAACAGAGTTCTAGGGGCACAGGAAGACTTCATCTGCTTAGAAATAGGATCCTCCATTCAAAGTTAACAAAAGGAATACAAACGGTCTCCTCTCTGCCCTTCTCTGTCTTTCAGTGTGAGAGCATGCAGTTTCCCTGCTTTCAATAGCTTTCCTGAAGAAAATCTGCTGTGGGAGTTTGGGGGCCCAACACACTTGGTGTGTGGTAGTAGAGGACGTCAGTTTTTCATGTCCATTCTGACAGTTCTTCCCTGTGTCCCTCTCCTTCTTTAAACTCAAGCATGTTGTTAAAAGGAAAATGCAAACTCCCTGTATCATGCCAGAAGAAAAGAGCCATCTTCTGCTATGGGACAGGAGAAAAGCCAAATTAATTAAGGGACTATTCTATTACTAATCTCAACTCTTTGATTCTATTCTGATTCTTTAAACTTTTCTTAAAGTATGAATTTTATATCAAAATTTACAAGACTAATATATATATATATATATTTTAAACTTTGTTAAGATATGAATGGTCATATAGAGTACTAACTAATTCTAGAAAGAAAAAAAGGCTTCAATTAGCTGCATATATATGTCTTTGTGTTCGAATCTCTTATCAGTTTTCTGCAGGAATTCACGGCCAGGCCTAACATCAACTGAAGTCTCCAGGAAGAAGATGGGGCCCCACAACAACAACAATTCTACGTGGACAATAATAACATCACTAAGCTGACAAACATCATGTACAGATCAGCTTTTAACTACAAAGTGCTCAGAGCAATTTTGAGATGACTAGCTGAGATGATCCAGTCTCAAAGACTACTTGAATAAGGATTTGAGATAAACCCTGAACTTTGGCATTATACACAGACTGGATAATGAAGGATATAGTTACCTTTCCTAGAATTTGACAATTAACCTAAAATTTTTCTTTTCAGGATAAAGAAACCTTCGCCAATACCCAACAGGAAGCAATTTTAAGAATACGACGCCCACATTCCCAAACAGGTGGTGTGGGGTGGGTGGGTTTTTTTTTGTCTTTTAATGGGTTTTGGGTCTGGGATAATTTTCATTGATTAGGAGGGTTGGATACAAGTTGTTGTCAGGGGTTAGGGATTTAGCTCAGTGGTAGAGCGCTTGCCTAGCAAGCACAAGGCCCTGGGTTCGGTCCTGAGCTCTGGAAAATTAAAAAAAAAAAAAAAAAAAAAGAAAAATGTAAATACTTTACATTGGATTGGATTGTTTTATATTGTATACAAATTATATATATTGAAATTGATATTGTTAGAAAATGCTATATGTATATTTTTAATTGTACTTATACCGTTCATTTAATAATGTAATGCAATTTTCTGATCCTTGAATGTTATTATTACCAACTATTAGGATATAAAGAAATGAAAGTTAATAATTAGGCATTACAATAGAACTTCAAGACTGAGCAGATGTATTTTAGATAGACAGGTCATCTTCAGTGCCCTGCCAGCCTGTCTCCCTCACGCCTCCTCACCCTCCTCCCACTGCTCCCCACTCTACTTCACGTCCGCACATCTTGTGTGCTGTATGTGTGTGTGCTGTATGTCTCTGTGTATGTGTCTGTGGGCTGTGTATATGTATGTGTGGTCTGTGTTCTGTCTGTCTGTGGCTGTGTGGCTGTGTTTTTCTGTGTGCTGTATATATGTGGTCTGTGTCTCTGTGTTGTTTGTGTGTCTCTGTGTTGTTTGTGTGTCTCTGTGCTGTTTGTGTGTATGTCTCTCTTTGTGTGTGTGTGTGTGTGTGTGTGTGTGTATGAGTGTGCTCTGCCCTCCTGTGTGTGTGTATGAGTGTGCTCTGCCCTCCTGTGTGTGTGTGTGTGTATATGAGTGTGCTCTGCCCCCTCTTACTCTGTGTGTGTGTGTGTGTGTGTGTGTGTGTGTGTACCATAGTACACAGTGTAGAGGTAAGAAGATAGCTTCTGGGATTCAGTCCTCTCCTTGACCATGTGGGCTGTGGGTTGACTTAGTTTGTCAGGCATGTCCCGAGCATCTTTACCCATGGGGCCATTTGGGCGCTTTCTTAACAACCCAGCAGACACTGCTTAGTAAGCACAGGGTTAGAACACAGAGATTTGCTTTTTTCCAAGATGATTTCCATCTGTAGAATCCCGTCCCACTGCACACGTCTCTAGACAGCTGACATCAGCAGTCAGCATCACTGCAGCAGACTGGTGTCTCTCGGGCACCGCCTTCCTCTGGGGCTCTCGTGTTGCTAGACCTTGCAAGTGCCATTCCACTCCACGACTTCTTTCTCCAAAGTAACAGTGAATGAAATGAGTGGTTACATGACTTGGTTATAAGTCAAGGGACTTCTAACAAAGCAAAATAGGGGAAAACAGTCCCCTACTTAGGGAACATGGTGTCCATTTTCACACAGGTCATCACTGACCACAAACAATTGTGACTGGGCCCTCGCAGAACATGGGGAGGCAGATAGTGACGCTGGGCGTGGAGCTTGGGGACACACAGGAGCTTTGTGTGAGCGGCTGGCAGTCCAGCTGGCACCAGAGTCCTCTATTTACCACACAGTCAGAGACCCAAGAGGCAGTAAACCTGCGAGGCAGAGGTCAGAGCTGTAGATGGGCCAGACTTAGCCCTGAAGCAAAGACTGAGGGCAAATGAGGAGAAACTTGGGCTTGTTTTTCCCGGATTTGAACAGTCCATTCATCACCATTGTTTACCCCCAATAACTACAATGGCCTGAGAGCTGTTTATAAAACAAAATGCTCATTTTCATATTTATACAACAAAACATATGTAAATGTTGCCTGCCTTTTGTCTGTTGCCATCTGATGAGATTGGACACAGTCTGGGAAGTACAGTGGTAGACTCCCTTAAGTCACTGTCTTAAATCATAAGACTTTTGTTTTGTTTCGTTTTGTTTTTTTGAGGCAGGGTTTCTCTGTGCAGTCTTGGTTGTCCTAGAACTAACTCTGTTGATTAGGCTGGCCTCGAACACACAGAAATCCATTTGTCTCTGCCTCCTAAGTGCTGGGATTAAAGGCATGCACCACCAGAAAACTGTGGTGATAGTTTATTTGTGCTTCAATAAATAAAGCTTGCCTGGAGATCAGAGGAAAAAGCAAGCCATTTTAAGTAAACAAAGAAGTCAGGCAACAGTAGCACATGCCCTTAATCCTATCACTTGGCAGGCAGAGATCTGTCTAGATCTCTGTGAGTTCAAGGCCACACTGGGAACAGCCAGGTGTGGTGGCACACGCCTTAAATTCCAACACTAGTTAACCATGGAGGTCTGGAGGTCTGTACAGACAGACAGGAAGTGATGTAGCTGGACAGAGAGAGCAAATCAGATGGCAGAACAGCAAGGCATATAGGCGTGGGTAGACAGGAAGTAACTCGCATTTGGAAGCTGCGGAGTTGCTGAGGTGAGGTTAGCTGTGGCTTTCCCTATTTCCCTGACCTCTCAGGCTTCCACCCCTATATCTGGCTCTGTATTTTTTATTTAATAAGACCATTTAGAAATTTGTCTACATAAAACAATGTTAAAAATTTAAATTACAATCCAGGTGTGGTGCCACATGCCTTTGATCCCAGCACTTAGGAGGCAGAGTCAGGTAAATCTCTTGAATTCCAGGCTAGCCTGGTCTACATAGCAAGTTCCAAGGCAGCCAACACTTCATAGTGAGATCCTCTCTCAAAACAGCAAAAATAAATAAATAAATGCAAAATAAAAACAAGAACAACAAAACCACTAGTATATTATTTATTTATTATGTATGTATGTGGTAGGTACATGTGTCTCCAATCTTCACACATGTGGTGATCTCACCTCCTTCTAGTTGGCTTTGTCAGCTTAGCACAGCCTAGAATCATCTGAGGAGGGACTCTCAATTGAGTTAGCTGAGCATGAGCCCGGGAGTGACCCAGCAAGCAGCGTTCCTCTATAGTCTCTGCTTCACATTAATAAATAAATGTTACCCCCCTTCCCCGCGGTAGTTTGAATGTAATTGGTCCCCATAAGCTCATAGGGAGGGGCACTATTGGGAAGTGTGGCTTTGTTGGAGTGGGTGTGGCCTTGCTGGAGGAAGTGTGTTACTGTGGGTGGGCTTTCAGGTCTCTTTTGCTCAAGCCACTTTCAGGAATGAGATATTTACACATCTGTGCTTCGTAGCCGGGACTGGACAGGTGGTGTTTCTGTGCACACACGAGAGCCATCTGGCCTCTGCGTTTGCACTCAAAATGGAACCAAAATGCCACCAGTAAGGTGGAGCCACCCAGGGTGAGCAACAGCCCCAAAGCCACAGTTCCATACAACATGGAGTGACTGAGAGCAGGGCACAGCCGATCTGCACACAAACCACAGGCCCACCAACATGCCCGATGCCACAGTAAGCATACTGCCTAGCACACCACAGCTTGCCCCCGACACTCCAAGCCACATTGCAATGAAAGTCACACTCAAAATTCCTGTCTTCATATTCTGAGTAGATTATTCTTACACACACACACACACACACACACACACACACACACACACACACACTCATGCACACCTGCCTTTATACACAGGGTTTCAGCTTAGCATGTTCCCCAGTGCTTGACAAGGCTCAGTCAAACTGCCATCTGCCTGTCCATCATCTGAACATCAATCTGTCCATCCATCCTTCCAAATGACCCCCACCTCCATGGTCCCAAGCCTCAGCTGCTGTGCCCTATCGTTCACCTTTACAGGTCTCTGGAAGCTCTTCATCTGAATTTCTTGCTACTTACGTAACCACCTTGTCCTAGTTAGCTTTATCTGGCAATTTGACATGCCTAGAATCACCTGAGAAGGAAGTCCCAACTGAGGGACCACCTAGATCAGATTGGCCTGTGGGCATGTCTGTGGGGGATTTCTTTGATTATTAGTGATATAGGAGGGCCTACCACTGTGGGCAGCACCATTCCCTAGGTAGGTGGTCCTAGGCTCTGTAAGAGAGCTAGCTGGGCACGAGCCTAGGAACAAACAATATTCCTTTATAGTTTCTGCTTCAAGTTCTCACAAGTTTCTGCCCTGACTTCCCTCATGATGGATTGTAACCTGGATGTTTAAGCTAAAATAATTCCACTCCCAACTCCCCCACCACTAAGTCCCTTTTGACCAGAGTGTTCTATTAGCAGCAGAAGGAAGCTAGAAGACACCTGTAGTGATTCTGTCTGTCTCAGCTTTGCCTAGAGTGGGGCCTCTTTGGCTCTGAATCCTTTTGGACTCACTCTCCAACCTGCATAGATATAGTTTACAGTGTGACGTGTAATGTTTGATCTGAGAGCCAACACTGGTCATTAAATTTGGCATAAAAACCCTGTGTCCAAGGGAAGTCAGGGTTACCCAGAACAGCCAACGGAACCTTGGAAACGTTTTGTTAATGCGTTTTGACATTGTGGGAAGGTGTAAGCATATCCCTCTGTATCTCCAGCATAGTGGGCTCATGGCCATTCCGTGAGATGAGCAGCCGTGTGGTATGGAGAGGTGTGGCACGTGTGCAGAGTGGAGAGGGATGAGCCTCGGTGAGGGGGAGGCTTTGTGCGTGGGTGTTGACTATGTGGTGGTGGGATGCTGGAGTGAGCATGGGCTGCAGTGTGGATGCGGTGTGCTCGCATGCGTGTGTGCGTGGTGTGGCTTTAGCCTTTGTTCAGATTTTTCTTTCACTCTGTTGGCCTTTGTCCCTGTCTTTGTTTGGCCTTTGTTTTCTTTCTTTCACTCTTTGTTCCAACTTTCTTTAGCTTTTGTCTGGTCGTTCTTTAGCCTTTTGTTTAGACTTTGTGTGGCCTTTGTACCATCTTTGTGTGGCTTTTGTTGGAAAGTACGTCTTGGCTGAGGACCCATCAAAAACACTTTCTGTAACGAAAACCCCGACGTATAACCTCTCCCTATATATTCTGCATGTGTTGAGGTAGCCCAGTTCCACAAGGGCCTGGTATCCACAGGAATCTGTTTCACACAGCAGCTACTACTACCTGTAGGTAAGAGGACTCCGGAGGCTCTCGCCGCAAGGGCACACATTCCGGGTCGCAGGGGAAGCCTGCCACGATGGCAGTGGAGGATGGGAGGTTGTAAAAGAATGGAGCTAGCCGAAGAGAGAAAGAATAGTCCTTTACTCTTACCTGGGCAAAGGGGCCTCAGACATGTCCCTGTTGGTATCTGGGTTTGCCAGTCCTAGGAAAGATGCTTGTATTTTCTTGGTTTTACACCTGTGCTGCTAGAGAGAGGTCAATGGTGCTGTTGGTGTCTCTCCCAACCCTATTTCTTCTTTTATTTATCGTCATGACTTAAAAATGAGTTTTTGTGGGGTCCCACCCCTTCCTGAGGATTTATGTACAGTTACTGGCTAACGGGGAAGAGAGACACTGTCCCTAGTCATGCAACCAGGTAGCACTGGTTAGTTGCCCATGTTCCTGTAAAGAACCCTAATGAAACTCATTGGATTTTACCCCTCCCCCAGGGACGAAAAACCGTGAAAGTAGAAGGGGAGGCTAGTTGGGAAGAGGAAGGGGATCTTCAGGAGTGAAAGGAGACAGGGGAGGGTTGATATGGCATAGATATGACTGAAATAATTATGTACATGTGTAAAAATGATATATCAAAACCCACGATTATGTACAATGAATATATGCCAACAAAAACATTTAAAAAGGAGTAGATGGAGTTAAAGTTAAAAAAGAAATACAAGTGAGTTTTCCTTCTTCCTTAGGCACACAGCTGGGTTTGTAAGTTGGGGTGTGCAGCAGTGAGACCTAACTGGAGTGATGTTAATGCTCTGTCTCATTCAAAGTCTCTCAGAAATCATGGGAGTCTTCAGTCCCTGGCTGAGGGAAAAACTGAAAGAAAGATTTGGGCCAGGGGAATAAAGCAATGAACTTGGCTATAGTATTAGGGAAAGAAATGGAGAAAAGGGTTTGAATGCCATGTGAACAGACAGGTAGGCAGGAAATGGGCTAAAGCCAGGTGCACAGATCTGCTGTTTGGGGAATATTTAGGATGCAGGGGATTGCTGGTGAGTAGATCTCAAAATTGCTTCAGATCTACGGAAAAGTTGCGAGCAGTATGAAGATTCCAGCTGTGCCTAGTTCATGCAAATGCTAATGCTCTCCACGTTTGCCTGATTACTCTTTCTGTATGTGCAAACACCTGCACCTTACCCCTCCCCCAGCCATTGAGATGAAGTGCACACATCATGAATGTCAACAGGGAGCATACTAATCTGCTGTATAATCTAGAGCCCCACCCCTCACCCCACCCCCACCCCCCAGCTCACTGATGCTTTTAGCAGCCTGTCCAGACTCACATATTGCTTTTGGTTGTCTCGTCTCTCCAGATTCCTTTAACCTGTGAATGTGCCTAGGACAGCCATTCTCTGACAATCTTGTTTATTGGTGGTGGTAGTGGTGATGTTTGTGTGTGTGTGTGTGTGTGTGTGTGTGTGTGTGTGTGTATTACGAATGAATGCCTAGACTCATGTGTGAATGTGTAGCGGTTAGAAGCCAATGCCATGTGATCTCCTCTATCACTTTCCACCTTAGTTTTTGAGACAGGGTCCCTCATTGAGCCTTGTTAGTTGACCTATAAGGGTTTCCTGGAAGCTCCAGGGATGTGCCTGTCTCCACTCCAGTGCTGAGGTTAAAAATGTACAGTGCCCATGACGGGTTGTTATGTGGGTGCTGGGGATCTGAACTCAGGTCCTGCATAGCAACTACGTTACCCACTGAGCCATCTCCCCAGTTAAGACATTGGCAGCTTTGAAGCTGTTGTCAAATGTCCTTGAGTGGTCTGAATGAAGCTGAGAGGAAGCAGCTTTTGATAGAGTTATATTGGCTGATGCTATGACCAGGCTCCTGACCAGTCAAGACACTTTCTCCCATGGCTCCAGCACTTCCACTCAATACAGATCTCACCCTCACTGGGAAAGCATGGCATTAGGGACCGTGACTGCTGTATCTAAAGAGTCACCTGTAGTTTGATGAGTTTTATGCTTAAAGGTTTATGGGGCTGGGAACGTAGCTCAGTTAGTGCCTGTCAAGCATGCACAGAGCCCCAGGTTCAATCACTGACACTGGATGAACTGTATAGTTGCGGTGACACATACCTATGATCCCAGGACTCAGGAGGATCGGAAGTTCAAGGTCATCCTCAGATATACAGAGAACTGGAGACCAGGCTGAGCTAAAGATCCTGCCTCCAAACGGACAGATAGACAGACAGATTATGTATTCCTATGATGAATCATTCAGGGGTGTTAAATGAAGGTGTTAGACCCCTCCTTTTTCTCAGTTAAAACAACTGAGGATCAGGGTAGAGAGGGCTTAGGAGGCAGGGGATCTGGGAATGGCACCTGCTCCTGATGATCTAGAATTCTGCTGGGCTGGGACTGGACTAGGGTGATTGTACCTACTGATTATGTAAACTTTTAATCCAAGCTCCGTTGAAGAGTGACTAGGATTTTAAGGGAATACCTAAGATCTCCATACATGGAAATTATAAGAAACTCATAAACATTTGCAGCTGAATTGCCCTTTGATATGAATGAATGCCACAGTTGTATATCCTTGAGTTTAGTGGGTTTGAGACCAAGCATCTCCATGTGTTCCAACACCTACTCCCAGCATAGACCTCTTCCTCGGTGGGAATTAAAACCTCAAGATGTTTCTAAGGCCAGTTATGTCGTCTTACTCTCAAAACCTGTGAGGCAGAATATACACACATCTCCCAGGAGAGAGAACAGAAAGAGGCCACCCTGTGATCACACTGACCACACCACTCTGTGATCACATCCGTCACACCACCCTGTGATCACACTGACCACACCACTTTGTGATCACACCTGGCCACACCACTCTGTGATCACACCTGGCCACAATGAATAAATCCTTTCCTGCTTTTCACTGACTAGTCTTCTTTAACTGTCTATGAGGACAGAAGGCCACCTTGTTTGAGCTGCCAGGGTCCCGCTCTGGTAACAGCTTTAGGTATTCTGTTTGCTGTGTTAAGGCCATAGAAGTTACCACGTGGCTTGGCAAAGGCTTTTATTTTGTGTTTTGATTTCATGTGTATGGGTGTTTTGCCTGCATGTACATATGCGTACCATGTGTGTGCCTGATGCCCATGGGGGTCAGGAGAGGATCTTGAGTCCCTGGATCTGGAGTAAGGATGATTGTGAATGACAATGTGGTTGCTGGAGACCAAACCCACACCTCAGCTGGAGCAGATAGTGCTCTTAGTTGCTGAGCTATTTCTACAACCATCAATAAAGTGTTTTATAATGAATTAAACGTTCCCATGAAGAGCCATCTTGGTGTGGAAAGGAGACACAAAGTCCCATTTTTCTCAGTCAAAAGAATTGTAGACCAGGATATGCAAAGTCTGGGAGGCCAGGAAAGTCTCATGGTTGAGAGTTAGTCTGCTTCTCACAACGAAAAAGTTGGCTGGGCCAGGTCCCTTGGCTTAGACCACATCAGCTGGGCTCTGAAAGTGACTCCTTCTGCTGGCTGTGCAGCTTACCCTGACTCCTGCTGTTCCTGTGATCCTTAAAGCATCTAATAGTAATTCCGCAGCATCTGTGCACAGAGTGACCACAGAACCAGCCTGCTTAAAAACTAACCTGGATTTTGTCACTATTCTGATAGGAGGAAGCCAAGGGTTGACAGAAAGATTTGTTATTTGTAGTTCCCAGGAGCATCTGCACCTTGGGGCCTCAAGGGAGGCACTAGCTTCCTGAGGGACAAATGAAAATCAGGTGTCAGAGCCTATATTTATATTGTCGTTATTATTGTTATTATCATCATTATTATTGTTGTTGTTGTTGTTATTGATCTACATTTAAAATCTTCCTGGGGGCCCAAGTTCACTGAAAAAACAGACTACATCACAATGACTTAGTCCTTCCATAAGGCAATGACAGTCTTACAAGTGAATAACCCACTAAATCATAGATTTTGAGTGAGTTGGGAACTCCAGAACCACAGTGCCTTCCCAGCACTGAGGATATGCAGAAGTGGTTTTCCTTTATGCCTCAGTTTACTTGCTACCACATGGAGCTTTTCATTGGCATCCAGGTTCCCAGTAGTCACACCTGGAATAGTCTTGGCACCACCAAATACTATTGATTAACTGATGCTAACCAGTCACCAATGTGTAGTTAACTTAGTGTTAAAACTTGATGTCATCAAGAGGAAGTTAAAGAATTCTGGGGCTATGGTATGCATGTGACCACACACAAAATAATTAAAAAAAATATGAACAGATAATTTAAAGAATTCTGAATTAACTGGAAGTTTACGTTCAGGCATTCTTCCTGTTGGTTTTTATTTTTGATTTTTTAAAACTTGTGGCATGTTTTATTTTCCACTCATTCACCCATTCAATTAACAAATATTTGTTGGAAGTCCCCGTGGCCAACACTGAGCTAGCACCTGGAGATCCAAGTGTGTGCCGAGCTCAGGCTTCACATTTTAGTGATAACATTCAAAGAACTGCACAGGAATGATATTAAATGTGGAGGAGAAAAGACACCTGGAAAGGTGTAAGAAGGGACGTCCTATCAGTCCCAGGAAGTTCTTCCCTGATGAGGAGGCCTCTGGCTACACCAGGCCCTCACGCCTGTACAACAGCTGCCTTATCAACTGAGCTGTCTTCCCAGTCCTGACTTAAGGCTTTTTACTTAAGTTAACAGATGGGTGTCATTTTTTTCTCCATAGTGATAAGATGGTACACAATGTCCTTCCTCCATCCTCAGACTTTCAGACAGTGTCTAGATCCATCACACTCCATCTTGGGACTGGGAGAGCAAGCCTCCATGTGAAACACACTTGACTGAATTGCAGCCAAGTCCAGCATGCTAACTGACCAGTGTGTGCTACCACCTCATTCCTAGGGCCAACGACGAACCAAATGAGAATAAAGACAAGCTGGGAACAGAGTCCTGGCCGCCGGATGTGTGCGGATGAAAAAACAGGTATGGGTCTGCGTCTAAATTGTCACATAAATGACTGCAGGTATTCAGAATGTCACAGAAGAATGTAAAATCAGCAAGAGACTGAGTAAGGGCACTGTCCATAGGCACTCTCTCTCTCTTATTCCTCCCTCCGTCCTTCCCTCCCTCCCTTCTTCCCTTCCTTTCTCTTGAGATGAGGTCTCACTATGAAGCCCTTGCTGGCCTGAACTCCATATGTAGACCAGACTGGCCTCAAACTCACAGAAATCCACCTGCCTCTGTCCGGGTGCTGGGATTAAAGCTGTGAGCCCTCATGCCCAGCAGCTTAAACACTTTTTATAGCTGTCAGTTCTCTTCTGGTATTCTAGGTCCAGAGAACAGAAATATGAAAACAAATTCTCTGTGTTAGAGAAAGCGTGGCCAAGCCACCATTTATCCACTTACACTCCCCTGTACCACACGCAATAGCCGTTCAATGGAAAGAGTGTTCTCTCTCAGACCCTCGAACTTTACTCAGGGGCTGCCTCTGTGTCTTTGTCTGAGCTGGGTCTTCCCAGTCTTGTTGGAAGGAAGTTTCCTTGTCTCTCCAATGGGGGCTATTTTGTACTTCACATCCCTCCAGCTTTGAGAATGAAGTCAGTATCATCCTTTCCTTTACAGCTCCTTCCTTCTGCCGTTAAACCAGCATTCAAGCTTGTGCTCTGTTCCCAGGGGGGTCTGCAGCTGGCTTCCCACTCACCCTTTCTCCACTGATGGTTTTTAAATAAAATTTCCCTCTCTCTTTCTGCTCCAAATCCATCTAAGGATTCAACACTCCAGTGTATTATCACCCCGTCTCGTCCGTCCGTTCCGTGCTGTGGACCTAGTCAGTACCGTACCACACTTCAGTGTATTATCACCCCATCTCGTCCGTCCGTTCTGCGCTGTGGACTAGTCAGTACCGTACCACACTTCAGTGTATTATTACCCCGTCTCATCCGTCTGTTCTGCGCTGTGGACCTAGTCAGTACCGTATCACATCAACAACTGGGCAAGCAGCCGGCTCACTCTGTCTTCCTTCCTTGCAATTTGTTCTCCTAAGTATCCATCACAGTCATTCTTTCTCAGGCGTTTCTAGTCTACATGGTGCTCACTCCTCTGTTTGTCTGTGAGTCCATACATCTGTTCATCAATCCCTCTTTTCTAGCTTGTTTTTGTTGTTATTGTCATTTGAAAGATTCTAAATTCCGTCATTGCAGTCTTGCAAATTCATTGGCAAATCTCAGCTCAGACAGAAGTGTCTCCTCATGTATACATCCTGCTACTGAGAACAGCTGGGTGCAAGCGCAGTGGAGCAGGTTGGGAACACTTCAGCCTTGTGGTCTGGGTTTCCTCCAGACCTGGAAAGCTGCTGATGGACTGCTGTCCACATTGCTGCAAGATTTCCTTTGCCCTCTTTATCCTCAAATTTTCCCCTTTCTTGTTCTCAGCTGATACCCTGGTGTAGCTGGAGTTTTCTCCAGTCCTTCCTGGCCCATGTCAGGACAAATCTCTCTCACCCGCCAGTCCCACAGACACTCAGACCCAACCAAGTAAACACAGAGAGACTCATATTGCTTACTAACTGTATGGTCGTGGCAGGCTTCTTGTTATCTAGTTCTTCTATCTTAAATTAACCCATTTCTGTTAATCTATATGTTGCCACGTGTTCCATGGCTTTACCTGTTGCCTTTATATGCTGCTTCCTGGATGGCAGGCTGGTGTCTCCTCCCACTCTGCCTTCCTGTTCTCCCAATTCTCCTCTCTGCTAGTCCCGCCTATACTTCCTGCCTGGCTGCTGGCCAATCAGTGTTTTATTTATCAGTCAATCATCCACAGCACCCTGGCTTCCCATTTCACTGGACAAATGGATGTGAGTGGATGAGAACTTCATCCAGCTCCATTACCCTTCCTCATTTCATTAAAAAGTGTGTGCATGCACGTACTGCCCACAGAGGCCAGAAGAGGGCACTAGATCCTTGGGAGGTGAAATTACAGGAGGTTATGAGTCACCCAATATGGGTGCTGGGAACTGAACTCTGGTCATCTCAGAGCAGCAAGAGCTTTGATCCGAGTCATTACTCTTACTTTTGGTCTCTTTTTTTTTTTTTTAAACAAAGGGCATGCATTCAGCCTCCCCCTTCCCATGTGCTCTACATTCTCACACCTCAAGTTTTCCCTCAGGAATATTGTTAGCTTTCTTCTGATTGTTTTACCTTCTTTCCTTCCGTAGATGTTTTGGACAAACACATTTGCATATTCTCACCTCTCTCATTATGCTAACTAAACAAATCAACAGGCCAACACTCACCCAGACATCAGCACCTCCCCGCAAAGCCCCTGTAAACCACACACCCTCCAGGAACCACATTCTGTTCCCTCTATTCTCCAACTTCTCTCCTGTTTTACTTATGTTTTCTCTGTCCAAATCCTTAGCTGAAATTCCCTCCACAAACCCTCAGATCTGGCTTCCATATCAACCACTCCAAGGGACAACTCTTACTGTGGTCACCATCATTTCTGTGCTCTTTAGAGTAAGCTGCTCTTGGAATTATCCAAGACACGTGACCATTTTGAAGCCCTTCTTTCCTCTGGCTCCCATGATCTCACCGCTCTGGGACCCACCTCCAACTCTTGGCTTTTCTATTCAGTCCTTCACCTCCCCTGAAAACATGGACTGCCCTAAGGCTCAGGCAGAGCCTGTATTAGTTGTTTCTCGAAGCTGTGACAACACACTTGACAAAATGGACTTGGGGAAAAATGGTTTGTTTTGGCCCACAGTTTGAGTGTGCAGTCCACCACGGCAGGAAGGCATGGCAGCAGGAAGGCATGGTGGCAGGAAGGCGTGGCGGCAGGAGTGTGACCAGCTGGTTACATCACCATGGCTGTGGGAAGCAGAGAGAGATGACTGTTGTCGTTCAACCTGCTTTCTTTTTATTAATTTGAGCTGCCAGTCCAAGGAATGATGCTGCCCACATTCTGGGTGGATCTCCTCTCCTTAGGTAAACCTCACTGGAAATGCCCCTCTGGACATGCCCATGAGCAGTCTCCTAGGGGATCCCGAATCAAGAGTGATCATTACACAGTCTTTTCTCTTTCCACATTTAGCCACTCACGTGGCTTCAGTCATCACCTTCGTACACTTTATCTCCAGCCATACTTGTCTGAACTGTCTAAGAGACACATCAATGGTGCCTTCAGCTCCCCAGCTGGACTTTTCCCCAGCCATGAACCCAGGATGATATGTTTATCTGTTCTCTTTAAATCTCAATGGAGATTCCAGTGTCCAGGGGCTGGAAAGTCAGCTCAACATTTAAGAGCACTGGCTGCTCTTACAGAGGACCCGGGTTTGGGTCCTAGCACCCATATGGCAGCTCACAACCACCTGTAATTCCAGTTCTAGGAGATCTGATGCCCTCTTCTGGCCTCCACAGGCACTGTGCACACAGGGAGCACACACACACACACACACACACACACAGAGACAAAACACTTATACACATAAAATAAAAATAAATCTCAAAAATATTTGTGTCCATAGATGATAACACATTGTATCATTTTAGCGTTAAAATGGTGTATTATTTATGTAATAATTTAGATTACCATACCTCTTGTTTATCTTGCTCCATTATAGTAACCAATGTTCACACCTAAAAATTTGCCTCATGTGTTATCTATGTGCTTGAAATGGCAAACTTGGGTTACAGATGTTCCTCCTCTTAGAGTTGCTATGAGCAGAGAGACTTTGTTCATCAAGAAGTAACTCTTGCTAGGCAGAGGTGGTGCACGCCTTTAATCCCAGCTCTCGGGAGGCAGAGCCAAGCGGATCTCTGTGAGTTCGAGGCCAGCCTGGTCTACAGAATGAGATCCAGAACAGGCACCAAAACAACACAAAGAAACCCTGTCTTGAACCTTTCCCCCCGCAAAAAAAAAGGTAGTAGTAATTCTTATGTAGCCTGTGAGACAGTCATCTGTGGAGCAGCCCACACTCAGTTGTCTTTGTTGCCTAAAACAAAGCAATACAACAAGACATTTAACATAATTTTGTTTGTGTTCCCAATGGGCGACTGCCTCTAGGATAACTGGAACCCTTTTATTCTGTTGTGTTTTTCATAGTCTCCAAATCCCTGTTGGATTTTGGCATCTTGTGTCTGTCTGCAGAAAGGCTCCTAATTCAAAATAAATGCTTTTATCATTGTCCATTACCTGGTGCTGGTTTGTCTCCAGTGACCAGCTGTTCAGTTTTCATTGTATTAATGTGCAACACACTCATCATCAAGGGGACACATGGAAAAAAATAACATCCCTGGAGGGCATGAATTCATAGCCTTCCGGCCAGTGTTGGCTTCCTTCTCTTTTC
Organism: Peromyscus eremicus; assembly: GCF_949786415.1. Classification (NCBI taxonomy): domain Eukaryota; kingdom Metazoa; phylum Chordata; class Mammalia; order Rodentia; family Cricetidae; genus Peromyscus; species Peromyscus eremicus. The sequence goes on from NC_081422.1 coordinate 113,990,922, forward strand.
TCTTTTGGTTGCTGTGGATTGATGAACACAGAAGCTGCTGTGTTTACAGTGTAAATCTACACTCAGAGGGAAGCATTAGCCTCTGGCCCAAGAGAAGATTAGTGGGTGCTAGATGCTGCTAATGTTCTCTAAGGGAGCTGGTGATTTATTCTGCCCCGTGATCATTGTTATCACAGTGGAGACACTGGATGTGTACCAGCATGTGCATACGTTCCTTCCTTACAAGGAGTCAGGGCTCTTTGACAACCCAGGGATGACTGGTCTAAGTGTCTATAAGTCAGTGCCCTGCCCTGTGCCCCTCCCCAGCACCTCTCATCGCTGCCCTCTCCTCTCCTCTGCTGATGCCACTTTTTCCTTTGCTGTGGGCCCATCGGGATGGAAGTGAGCTGATATTTCCTTGCTGCTAATTCTTTTTCTCTGAGTACTACAGAGTCAAGCATAACTACCAACTGGTCCAGGAAGGTGGGTTAGCAGGTGCAGGCACTCGCTGCTAAGTGTGGCAGCCTGAGTGTGATCCCTGGGACACATGCAAGCTGGAGGTAGAGAATCAAGTCTGGTAAATTGTCCTCTGACCTTCACATGCACACTGACATGTACACCTCTGACCTTGTAGCTTTAAGTCATTACATGACTAAAGGTTTCGTTCATATCTTGGTGAATGCAATGCCATAATAAGCCCAAGCGAGGCATGAAAGAACAGAGGAAGATTTCTTACCAGCCACAGGCAACGAGAGCTCTGGAGTCATGTCCAAAGCCATGTTGTCCTTGAACAAAGGAAGCCTGGGATTTTATTCAGGGAGTCTACAGATCCATGCAGGGAGGGCCCATTGCTGGGCATGCTCAGTTAAGGAGCACATTCATGAGCATCATGGGCTAAGGAGTTCATTCCTGAGCATGCTCAGTTAAGGGGTGCCCTCTTAAGGATGCTCAGGTTAAGGCCATGGAGCACATGTTTAAAGATTAAGGGGGGGGCTTGGGGATTTAGCTCAGTGGTAGAGCACTTGCCTAGGAAGTGCAAGGCCCTGGGTTCAGTCCTCAGCTCTGGAAAAAAAATAAAATAAAGATTAAAGGGATAAACAGGAGTACTGCTGGGCATGATCTGCATGCACCACGTACCATCATGTTTTGGCTGAAAATGAATGAAGGTTGCTTTGAAGGTGTGTTGATGTGGGGGTCATTGCTGAGGGTGCCTGTCTCCCTCAGTGGGTGACGACATCACAGAGTGAATTTGTTTTGTTCCATGAAGCAGTCTGTATGATTTGTCTTCTTTCTTCTCCCGCCATTTCTCTTTCTCCTCTTCTTGTTTCCTGTGTTAGAACGAATATGGTCTCGGAGTTTAGAATCCACTCTAGTCCACCTTGGTTGGGGTCCTGGCACCACTTTCCCCAATTCTCTGCCTTCAGGTGACTTCTCTGTGTCTCCCATTTGCAAAGTTGAGTGACAGTGATATCATGAGGGCAAAGAAAGTTAAAGCACTCAGCAGTGCCCGGCTCGTACTCCACACCACCTGTTTGCTGTCACCTCTCCAGGACCTTTGTCTGAGGCATTTGGTCACATCATACTCAGTCAAGAGCACAGAGTGTTGATTAATTCAGGTCTGCCCGTGTCCGGCTCACCTTTTCCATTTTCTTTTTGGTTTCAGAATGCTTTTTACTATTTCACGTAGACCCATCTTACTTTTATCCCCAGCCACAAAACATTGCATTGCATGGCTCAGTGCTGTTCATCTGATCAGCCACTACCGATGTATGGCATTCAAATTAGACTACACCAGACACGGCAATGCACACCTGTAACCCCAGCACTTGGGAGCAAGACACAGAAGGACCATGGGGTTGAGGCCACCATGGGCTATACAGCAAGACCCTGCCTCAAGAGGGACAAAATATGAACCAAATAGCAAGACAAAGAAATGACAGTTAAGTTGGCATGATTCTGGGCACCAGGTACACACATGGTGCAGAGCTATACATGTAGGCAAACCACCCATACACATAAAATAAAATTATTTTCAAATAAATTGTTTTTTGTTTTGTTTTGAGACAGGGTTTCTCTTTGTAGTTTTGGAGCCTGTCCTGGATCTCACTCTGTAGACCAGGCTGGCCTCGAACTCATGGAGATCCACCTGCCTCTGCCTCCTGAGTGCTGGAATTAAAGTCGTGCACCACCAACCGCCTGGCTTTATTAAAATTTTAAGAACAAATTTGTTCCTGGCTTAAGTTTTCCATCTTTATGCAGGCTGGAAGCCATGCCACGAAGGTTGCCATGGCCACGAAGATGCACAGCTTCTCCACACACCATACACTATGTAGACCAGAATGGCTTTGAACTCAGGGATCAGCCTGCTTCTGCCATCTGAGTGCTGGGCTTAATACTTGCTCGCATCTTATTTATTTTCATTGACTTGTTTACTTTTATGTTTATTTATATATTTATTTAATTCTATCAGTGTTTTGACTGCATGTATGTCTGTGCATCGCATGCATGGCTGATGCCCAAAGAGGCCAGAAAGGGCATCCGATTCCCCTGGGAATTGGAGTTACTGACATTTAAGAGCCACCGTGTGGGAAATCAAAGCTGACCACTGGGCTACCCCTCCAGGCCCTCCAGTGCTTGTTTTAGTACCTTTTCCATTTTCTTCCTTCCTTCCTTCCTTCCTTTCCTTTCTTTCTTATTTTGGAGATAGGTTCTCACTCTATATATAGCTCTGGCTGTCCTGGAACTTACTATGTAGACTAGGCTAGCTTCCAACTCAGAGAGATCTGCCTGCTTCTGCCTCTTAAGTCTGGGATTAAAGGTGTGTGCCACCACTGCCAAACACTTTTTCCTTTCTTATACAGACCATGATCTCCTGCCTAGGGAGTGTGCTGCCCACAGTAGGTGGGTCTTTCCACATTAATTAACATAATCAAGATAATCCCCACAGACATGCTCAAATGCTCAACAAGATCTAGAAAATCCCTCATTGAGACTCTCTTCCCAGGTGTTTCTAGATTGAATTAAATTGATAGCTAAAATTAACCACCAAACCGTCCACTGATCATTTTAAACAATCTCTCTGTTATAGATCATGCCACTATACATATGTGGAACTGCCTCTGAATCTCAGTCCTGTTTCATTGATCTATGTCCTTTTCCAAACTAATATGTGGTTAGTGTAGTTCATAGTGAGTGTTGATATTTGGTATGGCATAGGTTTCTTATTCAAAACTATCTCAATTATCCTTGGGTCTTCATGCTTTCAGAAGAACTATGGGATGGCCTTGTCAGTTACATGCAAATCTGATATTGATCAGAATTATATTAACCATGTAGATTTACCTGGTGATAGTAAGCATATTATGGTATTAAATATTTCCTTTTAAGCCTTCAAAATTTTTTAGTTTAAAAATGTTTAATTTATTTTATGTGTTTGTATGAGTACCTGTGTGTATGCAGGTTGTAAGCTGTGGGTGCTGGGAATTGAAACCACATCCTTTGTAAGAGAAGCAGGTGTCTTTAATTGCTAGGCCATCTCTCCATCCCTGATTGTGTACATTTCTTAAGGAAAGTTTTTTATTTCTTTGTCTGATATATTTCTATCTGTCCAGTGGTCTTATGGTCAGTGTGAATAGCATCTTTTATTTTATATATTATATATTATGTGATATAATATATAATATATTGCCAATGTTTCGATTCTTGTATATTGACCTATGTCAAGGATTTTTTGAAACATACTTTCAATGTATTTATTTATTATTTTTATGTGTATGGGCATTTGTCTGCATGTATGTCTTGGGCACCATGTTTATGCCAGGTACCTGCAGAGGTCAGAAGAGGCCACCAGATTCCATGGAGCTGGAATTACCACAGAGATGGTTGTGAGCTGCCATGTGGGTGCTGGGAATCAAGCCTGGGTCTTGGGAAGGGCAGCCATGCTCTTAACCACTGAGCCGTCTCTGCAGTCCCTGCGTCAGGAGTCTTGTTGGACCTTCCCTGTCTGTCTGTCTCTCTCCCTCTCTCTAATGGCTTGTAGAGTTTGATAGCACCAGAATACTTTTGGTATGCGTATGTATATGTGCATGTTCATGTGGGTGTATGTGGAGACCAGAGGCCAGCCTTGAGTCTCATTCCTCAGGACAGTGTTCACACTGTTGTTTGTGACAGGGTCTTTCACAGTTACTTGGAACTCCTGGATTAGGCTGGAGTGACTGGCCAGCAAGCCCTAGAGATCCTTTGGTTTCTGCCTTCCCACTGCTGGGATTATAGACACATAGCTACACCTGGCTGTCTTTTTATTTTGTACTTTCAAAATGCGAGTTCTAGGGGGTTAATTCAGGTCTTTATGTGTGTATGGTGAGCATTTTACTGACTGACCTAACTCCCCAGCACAATTTTTAAATTAAAAATGTACTGACTAGGATTTCAAACACAACATTGGTTGACAGTGGTGGTCAGTGGTGTCCTTCTTCAGGTGTCTGACTAGAATGCCAAGCTGTTAAGACGTCACATTCTATTCTTACTATACTGAGAGATTAGTCAGGAGTGGACACTGAGTTTCACTGAGCAGTCTCTTTTTAATTTATTGTTAATAGTTAATTTGTGTATAGATGGTGGTGTGTGTGTGTGTGTGTGTGTGTGTGTGTGTGTGTGGGTGTGTGTGTTAATATGTGTGGATATGGGCACTGTGGGCTTAGAGGACAACCTCAGGCGATGGTCCTCACCTTCCACCCTGTTTGAGACAGGGTCTTTTTCCTGTTCTCTGCTGTCCAGGCTAGCCGGCCCATGACCCTCCAGGGACTCTCCTGTCTCCATCTCCCATTTTGCTGTAGGACTGCTGGGATTACACATACACACAGTAGGCTCTGGGGATTGAACTCAGGTCCCCAGGTCCTGCTGAGCCATCACCCAGTTCCCCCTAGTGGAGCTTCCTTAATATACCACTGCCGGTAATCAAATCATCCCTCTCATTTGTTGATACAGTAAGTTATACTTACAGGGTTTTCAAATTTAAACCATTCTGAATTTTAATTTACTTTATCCAGCCTGTATTGCAAAATACTTCACCTCTCAGACTGGCAAAAATTAGAGACTTTGGGGGCTGGAAAGATGGTTCAATAATAAAGAACACTGGCTGCTCCACTGGGGGCTTCCCATTGGACTCCCAGCACCTACATTGTGGGTCACAACCCTCCACAACTCCAGTTTCAGGGAATCAGATGCTCTCTTCTGGTTTCTGTGGGTACTGGGCATACACATGGTGCACATATATACATGCAGGCAAAATACCCACGAAAAATGAAAAAAAGAAATTCTTTGTATATTATATGTGCTGTATTGTTCTGAAGTTGCTTCTCTTGACTGTGGATATTGGGTTTTTTGATGTGGAGTAGTTGTTTTTTTTTTTTTTTTTTTTAAGATTTATTTATTTATTATGCATACAGTGCTCTGCCTGCATATGTCCCTGCAGGTCAGAAGAGGGCACCAGGTCTCATTACAGATGGTTGTGAGCCACCATGTGGTTGCTGGGAATTGAACTCAGGATCTTTGGAAGAGCAGCCAGTGCTCTTAACCTCTGAGCCATCTCTCTAGCCCCTGATATGGAGTAGTTTTAATTTTGATTCCTTTAGTCATATCAACTTGTACCAATTATGTTAGCTCTCTTCACAAAGAATCCCCTCCTTCACCGGGTGGTGGTGCACGCCTTTAATCCCAGCACTCAGGAGGCAGAGCCAGGTGGATCTCTGTAAGTTCGAGGCCAGCCTGGTCTACAGCGCAAGATCCAGGACACTCAGGAATATACAGAGAAACCCTGTCTTGAAAAACCGGAAGAAAAAAAAAAAAGAATCCCCTCTTTCTGATGTTGATTTAGGACATCTTTGCCACACACCAAGTTTTCCTGTATATGTGGATCTGCTTTGGAGTTCTAGTTTTCTACCCTGCTGTTCCATTTGTCTAGTTTTAGGCCATTGCCACACTATTTTATGTTCTTTATTTTAATTAGTTAAATTGTTGTAAATTTATGGTATTTGTTGTAGTATGTTGTAATATATAATACAAAATATGTTGTAAAATATGTAAACGAGTCTCATGTGGCCTGAGCTGGCCTGGAACTCACTTTGTAGCCAAGGATGACCTTGAGTTTATGATCCCCATGCTGCCTCGTCACAAGTGTTGACATTACAGTGTGTCAGATTATTTTAAATTCTGACTCTCAGGAATGCATTTCTATACATGGTATAAAAATAGTTGTCACTCTTTTAGGACTTTAAAAAATAATTTACTCCATTTTTTAATTTTTATTTATTTTTGAGAAGTTTATACCATGTATTTTGATATATTCTTTCCCCTTTCCCAACTCTTCTCCGCTGCCACCAAAAACATGGAGTCTGATTTGTGTTGGCCGCTGCTCCTGAGCACGAGGCCTGCCTTTAGGTGTGGGTGACATACTTGATGTCACTCCATGCTGCCCTCCAGCAGCCACTGATTCTTGGCTTGGGGCGGGGGGGACTCTGTCCTCCCTCACTCTTCCTTCTCCATTCTGGGATTTGGGATTTTAGACTCTTCTCCATGACTCCTTGGGGTTTGCTCCTTGTGAGTGCCAAATGCTAACTGCATCACCAGAGGTTCTCATCTGCTCCATCGGGTCAAACGGAAACTCTTCATGCAAGATCTTTGGTGGTTTTAGTAAGAAGGGCACAGCATCCATGAGTTTATTTTGGAAAACTCTTGTCTTTACAGTTCTGTAAAGACTGAAAGGAGCCTTCCCTTTGAGCAGGGTCTCGTGCAGGCAAGGAGTGAGCTGTGTAGTTGTTGGATGGGAAGGGGACAGGCAGAAGCTATGTGGTGAGGCCCAAAGGCTGGAAATAATCCTATTTCTTGGAGCTGGGAACAGGCATGTTGAGTTGGATTCACCGTCTCTGCAAGATAGAGCCATGATCCAAGATAACTACTACACCCAGGAATAGATTGTTAGGTTACAGTTGGTGTGCATTAAACAAAATCTTTACCACGTGTATGACTTTTTTCTCTTGCTGTGATAAAACACTCTGACCAAGGGCAGCTTAAGGAAGTAAAGGTTTATTTCAGATGCCAAGTCATAGTCTGTCATTGAAGGAAGTTGTGGCAGGAGCTCAGGCAGGAACTTGAAGCAGAAACCATGGAGGAATGCTGGTTGATGGCTTCCTCCCAGGCTTATGCTTGGCTAGTTTTCTTGTACAGCCCAGGACCACCTGCCTAGGGAATGGTGCCGCCCACAGTGGTTTCCTGTAGCAATGATCAATCAACACAATCTCCACAGCATGCCACAGGCGATCTGATCTGGGCAGTCCATTCATTGAGTCTCCCTTCTTAGGGACTCTAGTCTGTGTCAAGGTGACAGCTAAAGCTAACTAGGACACTAGACAATTGCAATGTTTTAAATCAAATATGGAACTCTTAACAAATACTAAATACACACTGGGCCAGCATCAAAGAGCTGGTCATATGGTTACTCTTCTTGGCTGATGTGTTGAGATCAGACAGCAACATAACAAAAATACTTTATATGTTTGGAAATTTGACAATGGATTAAAAAATCATTGATAAACTTAAGAACTCACCCACATTGAAAAAGAAATGAAGCTGAAAAGCTGACCGTGAACTTTGTGGTGTCCAGTTGGAGCTGTCCTTGCTAAGGCCGACATGGGATGCTTCCGAGTCAAACAAACCTAAAGAAAAATCAAAGGAAATAGTAAGTCTGCATGGAAACTGATGGACTGGGGAAAGCAAAGAGCTCCCTGATGAAGAGAAGCGAAGTGTTGAACTAACAAGGTCACTCAGAAGAGGAGGAGAGATGCTCGGTGCTCAAAGTGCTTTTCCATACGAAGAGGGCCGGAGTTCAAATCCCCAGAACCCATGTTAATGCCGGGTGAGTGTGGAGGCCCACCTGCAGTTCCAGTCATGAATGGCAGAGGCAGGGGACCCCAGAGCTGGCTGGCTGGCAATACTAGCCATCACCTGCAAGTTCTGGGTTTGACTGAGTGAGCCTGCCTCAGTGAATAAGGTGGGGAAGTGTGGAGGATGAGTCCTGACATCACCCTTGGGCCTCTACATGTGTGTGTGCATGCATACACACATAAAACTATGCATACACACATACACACACACACACACACAAAAACCACGAATACACTCATGCATGCCACACACACATGAAAAAGCAAAAATGATTTCTCAGATATATGATATAAACTATAAGTGGGTTTATAAGTTTACATGTACTACAGGTTTTATAAAACATTAAGAAAATACTGCAGGTAACATTGTGTCTATGACATTAAACTAAAAGGTAATAATGCCCAACTGTAGTGTATAAATTCCTTTCTTTTAACTGTGTATTTTTTAATTTTTAAAAAATTACTTAAAATTTGTTTCTTATGGGTATGGGTTTTTTGCCTACATGTATGTCTATTACCATATGTGTGCCTGGTGCCTGTAGAAGTCAGAAGAGGGCATCAGATCTCCTGGAACTGGAGTTACAGATGGTTGTGAGGTGCCATGGGTGCTGGGAATTGGACCTGGGTCCTCTAGAAGAGCAGCCAGTGCTCTTAAGTGAAGAGCCATCCCTCCAGCCCTTCACTGTGTCTTCACACATAAATATCCTCCAGGGATAAGTGTTCAGAGGTTTATGGTGGTTCACTGTGAAGCAAGACTCTCAGAGTTCATTATTTTCATTCATCCAGGTTTTCTAGGTTCCAATACAGATTTTTTTGATGTTCTGTTGTCATGGTGTGAATTGCTGTACAAAGCTATGGTGTGCTTCTGTTTCGCCTGTACTTTACATATGATAATATGATAGGTGTGCACCGCCATGCCTGGCTTAAAACCTTTTTTTGAGACAGAAACACAGGGCAACTTCTGAAAGTCTCTCCTGTGGTTTCTTGGGATCGAACACAAGGTCATCAGACTTACTTGCCAAGGGTTTTAGCTGCCGAGCAATCTTACTGCACAATTACTGGTTTTGTTTGTTTTGTTTGATTTTAGTTCAAGACAGGATCTCTCATATCCCAGGCCTTGAACTTCCTATTCTGTCAAAGATGACCTTGAAGTCTTGATTCTTTTTTCTATACCTCCTGGTACTGGAGCTATGTATTATAGTGTGTGTGTGTGTGTGTGTGTGTGTGTGTGTGTGTGTGTGTGTGAGACCTTGAGTGTGCTGAGACCTGGTGTGTTTCCAGTGTCCAGCACAGGCCCACTACCTGTGTGTATCTTTGTCAACTCTTGATGAGGTCGTCAGAGCTCCCGTGTGCTGTGTTAGTACTATTAGTATTCCTGTGTTAGTGTCTCCTTCCTGCAAAGAAGGTTTTCAGCCCTGCGAATCTCAAATGCTTCTGCTTCCTGGCGCCACAGGTCAGTTTTGCTTATTTTGTGACCCTGTATAAAGAGAAAGGCAGCGTTTTCTCTGTGCCTCTGGTTTCTTTTGTTCAGGGTTGTGCTTTGAGAGCCATATGTTGATCTAGCTGATGTTTTTTCTTTTCTTTTGTTTGTTTGTTTTTTAGACAGGCTTCTTTGTGTAGCTCTGGATGTTCTGGAACTCACTCTGTACACCAGGCTGGCCTCGAACTCATAGAGAGCTGCCTGCCTTCTCCTCCTGAATGCTGAGATTAAAAGCATGTGCCACCACCACCTAGCAAGATGTTCTTTTCATTGCTGTATTTTATTAATTGTATCAAGGGCTGGAAAGATGACTCCGTCCGTATAGCGCCTGCTTTGCAAGTGTGGGGATCTGAGTTCAATTCCCAGAATACAGATTTAAAGAACCTGGCATGATGGGGCATGCTTGTAATTCCAGGGTTGGGGAGGCAGAGACAGGCAGATCCTTGGGGCTCACCGGTAGCCAGCCTAGCCTACTTCATGAGTTCTAGATTAGAAAGAAACCCTATCTCAAATATAAATAAATGAAGGAAGGAAGGAAAGTAGGAAGGAAGGAAGGAAGGAAGGAAGGAAGGAAGGAAAGAAGGAAGGAAATAAAAAAATAGATGAATTGCCCTTGAGGACAACACCTGAGGGTGTCTTCAGGCCTCCACGTGCTTGTACACAAGCACTCACATACACATGCACATCACCATAAAAACATACACACACACACACACACACACACACACACACACACAGAGAGAGAGAGAGAGAGAGAGAGAGAGAGAGAGAGAGAGAGAGAGAGAGAGAAACACGCACAGATAAGTGTTATTAAACGCCGTCACCAGAGCTCTGTATCTTTGTTCCACAAAGCAATGTGGAATGTGGACTTGAAGCCAAAGGGCCCTCTCTGACCCGCTGTTTTGTGTCTCCTCCCACCCCCTCATCGATGGTTTCCAGTGAGATGAGTCAGAAAATGGCCAAGGAGGGCCCCAGGCTCTCCAAGAACCAGAAGTTCTCGGAGCACTTCAGCATCCACTGTTGCCCACCCTTCACCTTCCTCAACTCCAAGCGTGAGATCGTGGACCGCAAGTACAGCATCTGCAAGAGCGGCTGCTTCTACCAGAAGAAGGAGGAGGATTGGATCTGCTGCGCCTGCCAGAAGACCAGGTGAGCGCGGGCTCTGGGCCAGGTCTGCGCCACGTTCCCCTGTGACTGTCAGCTCTCTGTTAGGAAGGCAGGAGGGTAAGCAGAGGGCGGGCGGGCGGGCAGGGCTTTCCTGCTGTCTCCAGCTCCTGCCAGCATCCCTTAAGCAACGGTGCAGAGCCCGGGCTGCAGCCTCCAGCTTCTTTTGGCCCTCTCTGCACCAGCCGCCGCCGTGCCACGTCCCCTCAGAGGCCCAAGCACCAGCCAGCTGCGTCCCCCGTGGTGGTCAGAGCGCCGCCAGCCAAGCCAAAGTCCCCTCCGAGGCCAGCCAAGCCAAGGTCCCCTTCGAGGACTGAGCGCCAGCCGCGTCCCCGCCCAGAGGTCCGACCACCACCAGCCAAGCAGAAGCCCCCTCAGAAGTCCAAGCAACCAGCACGCAGCAGCCCCCTCAGAGGGCCAGGCGCCAGCCGTGGGGGGTCTCCCACCAGAGCTCCTAGGTTCTGGTAACACCATCTCTTGCCTTTTGTCCCCCCTAGCCTAAGGTCAGTAGCGGCTCTCTGCAAGTACTAACATGGGGGATCTCTCCACAGTACCAAGGCTGTGTAATCCACTCCCTTCATTAAACCCCCTCTGTTTGAAATACCGGCGTGGCTTCTGTTTTCCTCCCAGATGTTACTGTCCGCACTTTAGAAGGCTGCGTCTGTGCCATCCCACAGGACTGCAGGCCACTCACTTACCAGCTCATTCTGTTGACCACAGTGGCAGGCTGACATATGAGTCAGCCCTTCCCCTTCCTGTGCCTCAGAGAGGAGGAGAGGTGATACCCACGAGCCATATCTGTGCATGTGTGAAAGGAGAGGGCCGCTCACCCTCCTGACACATTCCATCATATATTAGCCTTGGTGGCAATGCCACCCATTCGTTCACTCGGTCAGTCACTCAGCAAAGCATACTGCCTGTCTGTAAGGTTTTATATGCTGTACCGGGGAGAGAAATGTAATTTGTGACTTCTGAGTACCAAAGAAGAGACTAGCTGGTCATGGTGTACAGAGTAAGCACTCCAATACTGCCATACTCAGGATGTACATGGCCCATGGGAGCCCCAAACAGAGATGTACCAGCTGGTCATGGGAGTCTGAGGTGTCACAGAAACTTGTGAGTGGGCAAACTGGAGGATGGCCAGAGAGGCATCTGTCCATGTGCTCTGCCTCAGGTGGACCAGTTTCTTGTCTTCTTTTTGAGACAGGGTCTCACACCTGGCTAGCCCAGCACTTACTCTGTAAACCCACTAAGATCCTACTGCTTTAGAGCCCCGTATGGTTGGATTATAGGTTGGCTGCCATGCCTGGCAGTCACAACCCCTCTTCCTCCTCCTCCTCTCCTCTTCTCTCCAGACCCACATCATCTGTGGCAGCTGCCATGTTTGTGATACCCCCAAATGAAAGCATTGGTGAGGGGTCAGGTCAGATGATTTACCTAGCAAGGGGACTAACTGGCTACGGCTCACTAACACCTTAGCAGAGAGGTGAATCCAGGTTGACTGGTCACTAAATCCCTCCAAGGGACTGCAGTAAACGGTTGGTTCAGCCGGCTGACTTCTGATACACAGAGAACATAGGGAGCCCAGGACGTTGATTTATACAGGAGAGGCAGTCCTTCATGGAAAGTCAGGCGATGGCATTTTGAGTGGTTGGAGTCCAAGCTGGAGTGGAAAGGATGAGAATAAACTCCATCCCAGACACAGGTTTGTTTGGACCCAGCCTCGCTCATCATATTTAGCAAACTCAGAGACATCAGCCAAGGTGTCTCCACAGACTGTGCTCTCCCACCCTGGACAGGACCAGCTCCCCAGTGTCCCGTGGCTCTCACGCTCCCTCTGAGCCCCACCCGGCACACTCATTTTCTTTTCTCTGATCTCAGAGGTCCTAAGGCAGTGCACCAGAACAGATATTTAACCACTGCATTGTTTATTTCCTTTATTGACCTGATTGACTATTTCAAGTCGGGGGCGTAGGAGGCACATTAACAGGGAAGAACTTACAGTCCATCGGAGCAGCTAGGGCAGACCTTTGAAAAGGGTTAAAGAGCCGACATGCTTTCAGATAGGATGCTGTTCCTGAGGTATTGTGTGGAGAGGTCAAACAATTTAGACAAAGGACTTTTTGGATCTACAATAACTCTTTTGAATAGGTCTTTTGCAGAAACCAGAGAATAACTTGGTTTTAGAAATGAATGGGCTTAGTTTTCAGAATCTTTAATGTCAGGATCCTAAGATTATGGAGCTGCCACTGAAAGACACTGTCACTCTGTGAAATCGGATCCACAGCCCAGAGAAATCAGGCCACAAAATTAAAAAGTACCTTTTTGTAACTTCAATTTCCACTGTTCGTTATTACTATTGAAGATAATTTACTTTTGCACATTGATCTTATATATTGTGATTTTACTTATTCTAGCTTTTTTTTTTGGGTAGAGTCTGGATTTTATACATCATAATCATGTCCTTCAGTACAGACAGTTGTGCATTTTTAATTTTTTTTTGAGACAAGTTTTCTTTGTGTAGTCCTGTTCTAGAACTCATTCTGTAGACAAGGCTGGCCTCAAACTCACTGAGAACTGCCTGGCTCTGCCTCCCAAGTGCTGGGATTAAAGGCGTGCACCACCACTGCCCAGTGCATTTTTTGTTTCAATCTGTATACCTAGGTGTGTATGCTTTGACCTGCTATCTGTGCTGAAAACATATTTTGAGGTATGGCTTGGTGTCTTCAAGGTTTATTGTCAAGAATGGCCCCAGACATGCTTTGGATTACTGACAGAAGTTCTAATCCCTGCTAGACTTTCTGCGGCAGCAATTGCCAATCATTAGATACTGACATCACCCTGGTGTTCAATGAGAGACATGCACTGGAGTACTTAGACTCAGTTTATGTGATAAATTCAACTCTGAGATGCATTTAGAGGCAGCCTGTTCTTGGAGGGAGCCCACACTGCTGTGCAGACCTTCCGTGAGTGGATTTAGGGCATATCCTTCCGTGAGTGGATTTAGGGCACGTGCTTCCCCAATCCCCACGGTCCTGAGCTGTTTGTTTCTTCTGCTCTGCTCTGTGGGAAATCTTTGTAGCTTTAAACTTTGAAAGCTACAGCAGAGCGAGATGGGGGTGTTTTACATGAGGATTGACTCTTGTGGGCCACCACCCTCTAATCTTACAAATGATGTGTCCGGGATCTCCTGGAGGCAGAGCATTCCTCTTTTGAATCTAGGGAGTTGCCAGTATCATCAGTGGTGAGGAGCCCTGGCACAGCCCTTTGTCTCATGACCCCTCACACTTCCTGCTGAGCAGACATCTGTCTTCTGCTGGGCTCTCTTGACACACCTACCCTCATGCATGGATTTGTTTACCTCTGTGTATCCCTTGCAGGACTTGTGTGTAGTCAGGCTCAGGCAATCTTACACTCTTCTCTCCAGAGCCTAGCTCAGGGTTTGGCTGACGTTAGTGACTGAGACCAAATGATGTACCTCACAGTCTGACACAGCTCAAGGTGAAGGACTTCAGCATCAGATTTGAGTCCAAGCTTTTAGATAAACTTGCGACCAGTGCATGTCTGGGGCCACATACTTGTAATCGATTTATTAAATGTTGCTTATCTTTTTCAACATAGTTCATTCCTATCAAATTAGGGACACACCAACCTGGTCAGAATTTTATAACAGAGTTCATATACTCTACACATATGTGCACATATTTACATCAAAGTCCGTGGTATCAGTTACTGTTTTCATTGCTGTGATGAGATAACTGGGAAAGCGACGTTAAGAAGGTTCATTTTGACTCACAGTTTGAAGGGACATAGTCCATTGTGTGTCAAGGTATGGTGCCAAGAGCATGAGGTGGCTGGTCACATTGCATCGTCAGTCAGGAAGCAGAGAGAGATGAAAGCTGGTGCTCAGCTCACTTTCTCCTTCACATTCAGTCCCAGGGCCCCAGCCCATGAGCCCCCCACATTCAGGCTGAGCCTTCTCATTTAAACCTTTGTGGGAACACCTCCCTGGACACAGAGGTGCATTTCCTTGGCTTCTCTTAAATCCAGGCAAGTTGACAGCGAAGCTCAGTCATCACAAGTTGTAAAATGTTTTTGTTTCTGTTCTAGGAGCGGAATGCACTGTCACTGCTATTGTGTTCTGTGTTGCAAATTTGCTTACAATGAGTAGTCAGAAAACCAATTATTATGCATAGAGACAGGAGGACTTAAAAAAATATATATTTCCTAGGCTCAATCCAGAAAAAAAAATTGTGTCCATTTTGACGAGAGACTACAAGAGTTGAGAAACCAGAGAGAGGGCTTCTAAAGCTGGATTTCTGAGGAGAAAAATAAAGTCATAAGCTTTTACTCAGGGTTCAGTGGTTAAATGCCCTTCTTGCTCTTGGAGGACCTGAGTACAGTTCCCAGCATCCCACATGGGGGCTCAAAACTATAACTTCAGTTCCAGTGCCCTCTGCTGGCATCTGTGGGAACTGCATGAATGTGGTATACACACACACACACACACACACACACACACACACACACACACACCCCAAAATAAAAATAAATACATCCTTTAGAAAGGTCCATGAAGTCACAGTTGTATTAAAGACTGTATAGGAAGTACACATTACCACTTACCAGTTTGTGAAACTTTCTTTTTCTCTTTGTAAATCAGATTGAAAAGGAGGAGCAGGTCAACCCCAAGAAAAAAGTGACAGAGAAGGGATTTCCTGTGAATGGACGGCCTCCGCCTGTGGACTTACTGCTTCACAACCCATCTGCCCTCAGACAAGTTACCTGGCCTCAAGTATGATGCAGGGTCAGACACCTGCTGATTCAACAGCTACAGATACCCTCAGTCCTCACGGTGTGGGAGCCTCAGGGCAGCCTGCCTGGAGGTGAGGAGGGCCTCTTTGTACCACACTCCAGTCACTGAGTCCTGAAAGGACCCCTTGGGCTCCAGAGCTCAGGAAAGGGGTCTTTTGGTTTCATCTGCAATCCTTTTCTCTCTGGCAGTGCATGGGCCTCCAGGGTCTTTGGCAAAGGTCTGCAGAGCAAATCCACACATATTCCTCCTGCTTTCTATTCCCTCTACCCCTGCATCTGGTGGCTGAACCTGCCTCTTGATCCTTAAACCTTTCTCTTCCTACTTCTCTGCCTGGGCCCCTCTTCTTCCCATGCCATTTGCTCCCTGTTTAGAGAACCCCCTTTCTCAGCAGCTAGAGCCAGAGTGGACGCTGGTGAAGGTCTGTGTGATTTTCAGAGTGAGATACTAATTGTTGTATGATCCTTAAGTGCTGAGATGTTCCTAGACAAAAGGAGTTGTGTTTAATTCCCATGTCAGATGTAGCTAACTCGTACAAGAAACAGAAAAGATTAGCATCAGCAGCCTCTGTCCCCTCCGCAGGCCTGTCTCCAGCCTCACACAGGGCTTTGAGAGCATCAACTCCTGGCCCTGTCTGGGTGAGAACAACCCCTTTAAAGCACTGCTTTTGAAATCTTGTCACCTGTACAGTTAACACTCATCCGGATAGTTCTGTATCATGGCTCTGTCACCTGTACAGTTAGCGCTCACCTGGATAGTTCTGTGTCTTCTCCATGGCTCTGTCACCTGTGCAGACTCACTAGCACAGCTCCAACCGCTTTCAAATTATAGAACTTGGAAAGATCATATGGCGTCAGCCCTGTTGTCCCATCCCGTTTCCCCCTGTGAGGGATCCTGGACCTGATTAGATGTCCCTAGGCACTTGCGTAGGTCTAGAAAGAGAGTTGGGAAAGTTTCTGTTTCCCAATCAAAATTCCCCCAATTCCTGGGGAGATAGGAGGCCTGGTGCCCTAGGGCTTTCCTTGGCTGGCCCTCCGTATCTATGCCTGTGGTAAAGAGAGATCAAGAGAATGGGAAAGGAACTTGATGAGTAAAGTGCATGTGTGTTGGGGAGTAGGGGGCTAGTAATCCAAGACTTCTTGCGTACAAGGCCGTTCCTGGATGAGAGGCTCCGGGCTCAACTGTATAGGCTGATAAGGCTGGCAGTTAACTTTCCATCTCTTTGCTCTGGTTTGTCCCCAAGATCTGTAGCCTCAGACTTCTGGGAAAGAATGATCCTGAGTGTGGGTTCTTGTTCTGGACCCTTAACCCCATCCTCACTTGCTGTGAGGACAGAGACTGGGCCAGATGGAAGAGCCTTGGACCCTAGCGGACAGGTGCGCACGGGGATTAGCTGGGGGAGAACATTTGCCAGCTCTCCTTATCTTGCCCAAGTGTAAATACTAGAGGGCTCCTCTAAGTCCCAAGTTAATTCTTGTCTCCCTGAAGACCTCAACCACAGAAGCTCACCATGAAAGTCCACACTGGTACATACACCACTTCAGAGCCCCGGCCTAAACTCAGGGTTCTACTGCGTTCCCATCAGAGGCCATGTAGGCGCTCCGTTTGGGCCACTTTCCCTACTCAGGCCAGACTGGTGGGGGTGGAAGGAGAGGAATTGGAGATCCGTCTCTATTCAGGCTCCCTCTGGGTCTGCCCCAGAAACAATTTCAGTGTTCTAAGCCCAAACTTAGGTAAGTTATAGACTCCAAACGCTAGAACCAGAGAGAGACAGCTACAGACAGTAGATGTTCACCCTTGTTACTCCTTGCCCCTCCCAATACTTTTCCAGTTAGGAGGAAGGAGGCCCTGTCTCTACTCATGAGGAAGCCAGGCTCAGGGCATGGCGGATGGCTCAGTGGTTAGAAATGCTTGCCATGCAAACAGGAGGACTGGAGTTTAGATCCCATGACCCACACAGATGCCGGGTGGCCTGGCAACACACCTCTAAATCCAGCTTCAGGAGGTGGACACAGGAGATCCCCAGGGCAACTACCTAGCAAGACTAGCCATATCAGTGAGCTCTGGGATTGATTAAGAAACCCTGCCTCAGTGAATATGGTAGCAGATAGAGGGTGACTCCCCACATCAGCCTCAGGGACTCCAGGCACACGCACCTCTGTGCATGCGTGCCCACACACATATAAACACAAGCACATGCACAGCACACATACACATGAAAATGGAAAAAGAAAAAGAAAATGAAAGAGAACCAGACTCATGGTCCTTCCAGGATGGACCAATCCTGCCCATGATTCAGAAGCCCATTCCCTACCCAGCAAGACCACATGGTTTCTTCTTTCTGTCTCTCCTGTGTACGTGTGAACAAATGAGGCATCTGTCCTCGGTGTTTGTGCTTATCATGGGGCAGTGTGCTTGCTCCCCAGAGCCTCTCAGGCTCTGGCCCACAGTTCCCGAGCACATATGCCCTCAGCTCAAATATCATCTCAGAGATTCTTCCACGGCACCTGACTCTGTAATGCTAATTTTGGTTGTAGTCTTCTGGAATCATCCTGCTCACTTATTTATTGTTTCATTCTTGCACAATGCCTTGGCTAATGCAAATCCCATGATTGCCAGGACTGATTTATGCTGTCTTCAGTTATCTGGCACTAATAAGAATTCAATAAATACTTGTTGACTGAAAGAATGTTTATTTGTTTTTAAAAAACAGTTTTAAAAATAATTTCCAAAAGTATGAGTCCTTTTGAGGAATCTGAGACATCTATGGTAGTTCACAAGGAATTACTGGTGACCTTTGCATGGCCCCTCTGTGTAGAGAAAATGGGAAATGAAGAGTAAGAATTCATGAATGTAAACACAATGCCCTCAGCTTGACCTTGAAGGAAGTCGAGGACTAGCAGGGTGTGGGTTGTTAACTCAGGAGCTGTTTGAGTATATTGAAATGCTCATGGGGGCAGTGGGGGCGCACACCTTTAATCCCAGCACTCTGGAGGTAGAGGCAGGTGGGTCTCTGAAAGTTCGAGGCCAGCCTGGGCTACAGAGTGAGTTCCAGGACAGCCAGGGCTGTTACACAGAGGAACCCTGTCTTGAAAAACCATAACCTTGCCCCCCCCCAAAAAAAACCAAAACCAAAACCAAAAAAAAAACAAAAAAGAAATGCTCTTGGGTAAGAGTTGGCAGAGTGTGTGACAAAGAGGCATGGGACAATTAGCTGATGGAGCTGAGAACCTAGGAGGTGGGAAGGGAGCTTTGGGACACCAGTGAGGGGAATGTCCATGAATAAAGGGGCCTTTTAACTGGAAAGGGAAAGAGGAGAGGAGAATTGCAGATTACAGTGAGTTCTTGAATTCATTGGTGGGGGTTGGGTGGCCCTTGTCTAAAGTGTTGCTTTCCTGTGTGTCTTATGTAGGACACAAGGCAGCTAGTTCACACAGGGTGGTGGTGGTGGTGGTGGTGGTGATGGTGGTGTGGTGGTAGTGGTGAGAAGTAGTGATGTGAGGTGGTGGTGTGGTGGTGGTGGTGGTGGTGGTGGTGATGGTGGTGGTGATGGTGGTGTGGTGGTGTGGTGTGGTGGTGGTATGGTGTGGTGATGGTGGTGTGGTGTAGTAGTGGTGGTGTGGTGTTGTGTGGTGTGGTGGTGTGGTGTGGTGTGGTGGTGTGGTGGTGTGGTGTGGTGGTGTGGTGTGGTGGTGTCAAGGACAGGTTAGGGACAGGAGAAACGACAGCAGAGGGGAGGACTACGGAGAACTGATTCCAAATCACCTCTGTGAAGCCTATCCTAATCTCTCCCCTCATTTTTGAATGAATTTAATGTTTTTTTTTTGTTTGGTTTTTTTTTTTTTTTTTGGTTTTTCGAGACAGGGTTTCTCTGTGTAGCTTTGCGCCTTTCCTGGATCTCGCTCTGTAGACCAGGCTGGCCTTGAACTCACAAAGATCCACCTGCCTCTGCCTCCCGAGTGCTGGGATTAAAGGCGTGCGCCACCACCGCCCGGCTTAATGTTTTATTTTTAAAAATGATTTATTTATTTGGTGTTTGTTCACCTGCCAAGAGGTCAGAGGACAACTTGAGGGAGTCAATCCTCTCCTCTCGTGAAGGTTCTGGGGCCACAAGGCCACGTAAGATGCTGTTTATCCCACAGTTCATTTCATCACCTCCCCAAGTCTCTGTGAAAATGAAAGACACCTTTCCTGCACGTTTATCCCCCAGCAAAGCTTGGGAAGTGGCCAAGGCAGCTGCTTTTTTGATGGCTTAAGCCTCTATGGAGACAACGATGATGTAGGAGGGTCACAGAGTGACTTTTTCATGCAGGGAAAGTGGTGGGCGGCTTGTTTAGCCCAGGGCAGTATTCTTAAATGACTAAAAACAAAATCAGGCTTGTGTGTATGATTTTATTCATAAATATGTAATTCATTTCGTCTCAAGATGTCAGGCTCTTATTTAAAGTCTTTCAGGGGTGAGCCAATTTCTATTTTCACTCAGTTTACAGGAGCTCGTCTGTCTTGGAACCAACCTAGAGCCTAAACACTGTTATACTATATCTAAAAGACAGAATAGAAGCGTCCACCCTCAAGTTCATAGCAAGTTCTACTCACTACCATGTCATTGGTCAATGGGGCCCATGTTGGCTAATAAAACAATAATTTAAATGTACCGATGACTGTCAGCTTGACATGGCAGAGTCTCCAGGATCAGATTGGGCTGCGGGCATGTCTGTGGGGAATTCCTTAATGAAAGTGGCGGGCACCATTCCTGGATTTGGGGCTCTGGATGCTATCAGAGTGGAGAAAGCTGGCTGAGCACTAAGCATGCCTGCATTCATTTCTCTCTGCTCCTGACTGGGTATGTGGTATGACCAGCTGTCTCCAGCTCCTGCAGTAATGGACTATAGCCTGGAATTGTGAGCAAAATAAACCTTTTCTCCCCTAAGGTTTTCTCCTTCCTTCCTTCCTCCTTCTTTCTTTCCTCTCTCTCTCTTTCCTTCCTTTCTTTTTTCTTTCCTCTCTCCCTCCCCCTCCTTCCTTTCTTTCTTTCTTTCTTTCTTTCTTTCTTTCTTTCTTTCTTTCTTTCTTTCTTCTTCCTTCCTTCCTTCCTTTCTTTTTCTTTCTTTCTTTCTTTCTTTCTTTCTTTCTTTCTTTCTTTCTTTCTTTCTTTCTTTCTTTCTTTCTTCAATCAAGATATGTTATCCCATCAAGGGAAATGAAGCTGGGATGCAGCAGGACTTTGCACAGGCCTTTAACCCATCACTTTCTTGACTGGGAGAAGGAGACTGGTGACAACTGTCTTGCCTGTCCCACAGTGCTGCTGTATACGCCAAGGAAGAGCTTAGACTCTAAAGGTTTAGCGTGTCCAAATGGTGACTGACTTCCTGAAGGACATCACGGAAATTGCGATGCTGTGTCCAAGGGAATGGAGGTGACTTCAGAGTTAGCAGATCCAGGCTTTCTCTAAATCTGACACTAACCAGTGGTGTCGTCCCAACAGCTCAGCCTGTGGCGTTTGAGTCATTTACCTGTTCAGTGACAAACTCAGGTTACAGAAACTTCCAGAAAGTCCCCAGCCCTGCAGTCCTGTCGTTCCCACGGACTGTGTTGTCTTTCACCCCAATAAACAGAGCATGTGTGTGCAAGACCAGGACGTGGGGGCCTGTGTGGTTTCTGTGCTCAGGGTGGGAATGCACACAGAGAAATCGAGTCCCTCTATTTCCTGGGTGGGAAGTTGCTGGCGGGTAGGTCTACCAAACTCATTCTCTGAGGGACAATGCTTTGGTACATTGTATCTGGTGGCTGCCCCTCTTTTTATTTTTCACATTGGTTGAGCTACACAGCCAACCTGCCCTCTACCAAGCTTACAATTCCAGTCAGTAAACTAAAAAAGTGTATCTAATCCAGCTGGAACTTGTTTGTGTATGCATGTGTGTAGGTCAGGGGACAACTTTTAGGAGGCAGTTTTCTCCTTTATCACATGGGACCCAAGATCAAACTCAGGTTGACAGACTGAGTCATCTTGCCAGCTCTGTTTATAACCTCTGAAGTTGTACTGTTTTCCTCTTATTTTCTCTGAGTTTTACTTGGCATCTCTTCTTTGGTTTATATCTCAGAAAAGGCTTCCTCTCAGGAAGCTCAGATGTAAGAATCAGAAACATACAAGCTACATCTCCATGTAGGTCATGGGGTTCAGGTGTTTGCCTTCCTCCACAGACATGTCCATCCCTTTCATGAGAATGGGGTACCTGCTTCTGAAGAATGAAGGCAGCCCATGGGAAATGCAGGGGTGCAGCTGCCAGAAGAGCTGGGGATTGAACACCCCTGCTTAGCGTTGTAGTTACAGCTTTTCTCTCCCCTCAGCACTGTGGCGATGCCATTCTATCACCTCCCTCTGTAACTGCCAATGAGAGATCTGCCATCCATCTTCTTGGCTCTCCATGGTAAGATTCTGTTTCCTTTTGTTTATTTAGTCTGAACTTCCACTGTGATGTCACTAAGTACAGATTTATGTCTGTTTATTCTGCCTAGGACTCAGGTTCCTCTATCTGAAGATGTGTGTGTCTTCAGGGATGTGCAAAACAAGTTCATGACGCATAACTATATCCAAACGGCAAATATAAAAAAGAAATTGTCAAGCGCTGGCAATAACGTGAGGAAAGTCCTAGATGCTACTGATGGGAATTTATACGTTGTCATGGTACATGTCATCATACCACTGTACCCTGGGACACTAGCGAGGCAGGGTATCTTAAAACCTCTAATCAAGTGACTATAATTTTAGGCATCCATCCTGGAGAACACTTACACACTTTTAGAGAAGAGGGAAACAAATTTGTTTAAAAGATCATGGTTTGTAGTTAAGAGAGGAGTTAGAATGCAATTAGGCAAACTCTCTATCCATAAGGGAATGAGAGAATCAATTTGGGGATATTTGCAAATAAAGTCCTAAACATCAGTTAAAGCCAGTCTGTCAGGCAGACTGTATCAAGCAGGTGAATCTAGACGGCAGAGACAGGCTATAGAAGGCAAGCATAAGGCGGCAAACCCAGTATGACATCCTAGGTATAAATATCGACAGCCCACAATCCTATATTGGTTATTGCTCAATAAGGAGAAGCCATAAAATCTCATACTTTTTCTATAATGCAATAGAATTTAAAATGATAGCAAAAGACAAAGATATTAAAAATGAATCCTCTCAGAAATAAAAGTATAAGAAATAATTCCTGGCTTGAAGAAATAACCCAGACTAAAAGCTACATAGAAATAGTTTAACAATACTAGGGGACATACATTTGTTTGGAGAGGGTAAATGGGAAATTTGTGAACAACCTGGGATGCTTCCATGGTTATATAAATCTTAAACACCAAACATTTGCTTTGAATCAATTTTGGGTGTGGGATAGAGTCCTTGGCTTGTGAAAAAAAGGGAACCAATTGGAATACAGCTCTCAAATTTTCCTTTAGGGACCAGGTAAGTAGGAGAGGACAACAGGATGTTGGGGAATGTAGAGGGATGTAAAATGGACAGTACTGGGTGGAGGAACACTCAATGTAGGGACACGAAGAGCATCAGGAATGGCTTTGTGCTGGGAGCTGGGGTGGCCAAGCACAGGCAGATGCCCAAAGACTCCAAAGGCCACTGTTACACCCTCACAGTCAGACCTGGTAAAGTTCAGATTGGAGTGCAGGGATGGGGGTCATGTTCAAGGTGTGGAGCTGGAGAGAGAGGAAGACAGCAAGGAGCAAGGAAGAGATGGCTCAGAATGTTGTGCCTCAGCAAGAAGAAGCAGGCCAAATACTGTCCCAAGATCCCCGAAGGGTCCCGGCTTCCTAACCCGAGGGTGCTATGTGGCCCCAGAAGTGCCAATGCGAAGGCAGGGGAATTTATCTGCAGAACAACTTCATGCAGAAACTCTGGTGCTAAATGAACATTTAAGTGACAACCTCTCTGACGGACAGGTTCTAATGGTAGGCTGCCTGAGGCTGTCACCTTCCTGAGAGTAACGGGGCTGGGAAGAACTAGGGTGACATAAGAGCGCACAGTAGTCCACTGGTGAGCCTCACCCCAGCCCATTAAGGAAACATCATGGGGACTCCATCCCCAGTGCTCGCTCATCTCACCCTCCCCTCCACGCCACCCCCAAGACATAGAGTGCTTGTTAACCCATGCACAGCATTGGATATTAGCCCATTAATGTGAATAACCAGAAACTACTACATTTTGTCTGTCTTCTGTTGAAATAAAACCTGGGGGTGGATCAAGACTGTCTGGAGATTCCTTCAAGCTGGTGGGTCACAGCGTAATGTGCCTTGGGCATCATAGCCTAAGCGCGACGTGATCATTATGTACTGTTTTTCTGTTTAACATGGATTCTGAGGAACATTCCCCAGTAAATACTAGAGAAATTACATGAAACTCCAAAAGCTGTTCTTTACAAGTTTCTTGAGTAGGAATTTATAGCCACAATGTCTGGCATGTGGTAGACTATCCTGGATGTTAATTAATCTTAGGTTTTGGGAGAAATTGAGGCATGTGCCTGGAGTTGTTGGGGTCTTCAGGTAGGAAGCCCTGGGTTAGCATTTGCTAATTCCCATAGTGTGAATGTTCCCACGGTGATGATTTTCTCAGTATGAATGGGAAGAGGTTGCCCAATGGGCTCCCACAGGTAGGATGTTCATCGCTCTCTACTGTCTATCTCACACTTTACTATCATTTAACTATGAACTGGTGCAGGCTGGTGCAAAGCAAGTCTACTTACCTGTGGGCCTCTAATATACAAAGTCACAGACTGGAGAGATGGCTCAGTGGTTAGAGCACTGGCTGCTCTTCCAGAGGACCTGGGTTCAGTCCCCAGCACCCACATGGTGGCTCAAAACCGTGCATAAGTCCAGCTCCTGGGCATCTGATGTCCCCTTCTGACCTCCATGGGCACTGTACAGACAGGTGCACATACATATGGGTAGACAAAACACTTGTACACATAAAATAAATAAATGTATTTATTTTAAATGTAAATGTATTTATTTATTTTATGTAAAATAAATGTATTTATTTATTTTATGTATATTTAATACATAATGTCACTACCAAAGAAAATCTATATGGGATATATAAGATAAATTCAGTTTGTGGAGCTTCAGTGGAAAAATTTGACATGGGATTAAAAATTATTATTGACAGGGTCTCACTACATAGCCCTGGCTGGCCTAGAATTCCCTGAGTAGACCATGTTGGCCTTCAGCTCACAGATATCTGCCTGTCTCAACATGGGATTTTTTTTTTAAACTTGAAAATGGTATTTGTTTCTATTTTACATTTTACTACTGTTATTCTTTTGTTTTGTTCTTTGTTTTTTGTCTTTTTGTAGCTTTTTAAGTTAGCACACAAAGCAATGAGTGTCAGAGTGGTGTTTCCATGCACATATGAACTACAGCAGGTACCCCGTCCTTCCTTCTTATCGGCCCCTTGCCATTCTGCTCCTTAGCCACCCCTCATGCCCGTTTCCTTCCTTGCGGCTGACAGTCCCTTCCTCTGCTCTCACACAATGGTCACATACATATCATTACCCTGGTTGTCCCACCTTAACTGTCATTATCAGTCAAGAAGCTAGCTGATCTCGTGCTCAAGGTCCTAAGCTCTCAGTTTTAAAGTTATTAAATACATTTATTTACAGAGAGAGAGAGAGAGAGAGAGAGAGAGAGAGAGAGAGAGAGAGAGAGAGAGAGAACATGAGCATATGTATGGGTGTGTGAGTGTGTATGAGCGTGAGTGTGAACACAAGCATGTGTATGAGTGTGTGTGTGGGCACGAGTGTATGAGTGTGTGTGTGTGTGTGTGTGTGTGTGTGTGTGTGTGTGTGTGCGCGCACACACATGTGGCAGTCAGAGGACCACTTACAGGAGCTGATTCTCCCCTTCCCTGTGAGTCCTGGGGACCGAGCTCAGGTCGTTTTTGGCAGCAGGTACTTTACCACTGAACCATTTCTCCAGCCCCGAGCTCTTTGCTTTTGGGGAGATTCCCTAAGAAGCTGGGGCTTCTTTCCTGTCTGATGTTGGTGTTAGAGTGCCAGAGACCTGAGGATTGGTAGAACCGGATGCCAGTTTTGGGATAGCTGAGCATAGATAGATACGTCATGAGCTGTGGGTGGGATGGGGCAGTGGGCAACACTGGGATGTGGACCTATGCTTTGGTGGGGTGAGAGACAACATTTCATGGTCCCTAACAATCTAGAAAATGAGAAAAAAGCTGCTCAGAAGTTAAAAAATTAGACGAATAAACTTCTTTACTAAAGTTGAGGCTAAGGGACTAAGACAGATGACGTGGAATGCCCAGCAGAATCCAGCAGCCTTTTATTTTTCCTTTTGAGCCAGAATCTTGATAAATAGTCTAGGCTGGCCTTGAACTCATGACCTTCCTGCCTCATCCTCCTGAGTGTTGGGTTGACAAGTCTACACTTCTAACTCAAATCCATGGATGTGTTTTAGAGGTTTTATCTGTTCTGTCCTTACAATACTTTGCACTACTGTGTATTTTTGAACAATTCTATTTGGAACATTGACCAAAGATGTTTGTGGGCCCCGTGCCTCTGGATTCTGAAGTGATTCTCTCCGTGAGGGACAGCTGAGTCCATATCTCAGGGCAGGGAAAGAGTCAGAATCAACCTGTGATCCTGGATGCTGGAAGAAGGCAAGGTTGGGCAGAGTCACAGAGTTCATGTGACTTTGGGCTCCTAAGATGGGCAATGGTAACTGAGGATATTGGCCACAAGCAGACACCTGGAGAGGCTGATGAGGTGTCCCATGGCTGGGGGTGTCTCCCTTGAGACAACAGGATCAATGAAGTGTGATGTGAGCATCTAAAAGAAGCCCTAGGCCAGGAGGACTCTAGGTGTGGCTAAATAGAGAACACTTGCTCATGGGCTCTTAAAGGAACTTCACGTACTGCAACCAACTGCTCTCTTCCCCCATAGGGCATCATTTGGTGTTTAACTAAGATGAATTCTTCCATAGAATAAACTGAGTATTTCCCACACTCAGCCCAGCTGCAGAACCCATCAGCACAGACCATACTGACACCATTTCCCCCCTCCATTGACTTGTGCCCGAGGTTTATTGTGGTACACCCAATTATTATTTCATAAGATAACATGTTGTCTTATTTAGTCATGATGCAATTCTTTTGAATTTGTTTTTAAAGATTTTTTTATTTTATGTATATGAGGGATGCCTGCATATATAGCTGTGCACCACTTGTGGGCAGTACCTACAGATGCCAGAAGAGGGCTCTAGATGCCCTGCAGGTGGAGTTACAGATAGTTGTGAGCCATTATGTGGGTGCCGGAACTCAAACCCACCTCTCCTGGAAGGTCAGCCAGTGCTCTTAACACTGAGCCATCTCTCCAGTCCCAATTCTTGAGGTCGTCTCTGGAAGGCAGCAGGAGAGAAAGAAGGCAGATGATATAATCAGCTACAGTAGCAACATAATAGAAATGTAAAATGGCTGCCATCTCTCAACACACAGATAGAGCAACACCAGGTTGTTTCATCTTTAAGAAAGGGTACACATTTGGGTGACATTGGCTAACAACTTACAGGATGAAAGTTTCACCTTGGGTATTGTTCACTGGTGTATGCCTGTTCCTTTGGGAGTGAGGTGACATCCTTCTTGTGGTTAGGCACCTTGAAGATGTCTGTATCAAGGGGATATTGGCATGCATGCTTGCTGGAATTCGAGCCTGCGTGGCTTTTCCTGGAGACAGAACAAAAGAAACCCAGGGTATTTACAAACATCAGATAATGAGAAATTAAATTCAGGGGTTGGGGATTTAGCTCAGTGGTAGAGCGCTTGCC
This sequence comes from Peromyscus eremicus, assembly GCF_949786415.1. Taxonomy (NCBI): domain Eukaryota; kingdom Metazoa; phylum Chordata; class Mammalia; order Rodentia; family Cricetidae; genus Peromyscus; species Peromyscus eremicus. Next base: position 114,018,139 of record NC_081422.1, read on the forward strand.
TAGCAAGTGCAAGGCCCTGGGTTCGGTCCTCAGCTCTGGAAAAAGAAGAAGAAGAAGAAGAAGAAGAAGAAGAAGAAGAAGAAGAAGAAGAAGAAGAAGAAGAAGAAGAAGAAGGAAAAAAAAGAAATTAAATTCAGTGTCTTTGATTTACCTTTAAATGTTTTTTGTCATCAATGAATGTATTCTGTGCTGTCTTCAGACTTGAATAAAGATTTTTCATGGAAGTTTATGAATAAAACTGGTGAAATTACTGGCAATTGCTCCAATGGAAAAAAAAATCCTTAGTGTTTGAAGAAACAAATGCAAACTTGGTTGATCCTGAATAATCTCCAAGCTGCAGAAGTGAGGAAAGCGAGGCCCAGGGAGGCCAGGTGCCACCGTTACACCAGTGGCCACTTACAGGCTGGTCCCTTGCAGCTGGGTGACACTGATGACTACCTTTCTCCTCCAATAGTGTGCAGAGAGTCTTCCAGCACCATGGACACTAGGCAGTAGGGATGAAGCTCCTGCTGTGGGTACCAGCTCAACTTCTCTGCGTTCAATGACATAAACAAGTGGTTTCTTCAGCATTAGAACCTTATCATCAGGTTGTAAAAAGCAACTAATAGCCTTGGCAATGGCCTGTGATGTTTGAGGATTTCCATGGGACCTCTTTGGCTAATGACAACAAATTGTTGAGTTCTGGAAGTTTTACTTGGTGGCGTGAGATGTCTAGTTGGGGAATTACCTCACCTATTATTTGGTGGTTCCATTTAAATTATTTTCATATATGTACACATTTTAGGAAACTTCTACAGTAGTAGGTTTCCATATGGTATTACAAATGGCCTTTGGTATTAGTTGTCCCTCCCCAGATTCCCTCTTTACCCTTCTCTCCCATCCCCCTCCCTATTTAATCCTCCTTTTCCAGTTTCCTGCTTGTCTCTGTAACACTGTGGTTCTACTTCCCATTCTTGGGAGTCTTCTACTCCTGCCTGGTCCCTTCCTAGGTACCTAAACTCTGTGGTTATTCATATATAGGAAGTTTAAAAGCTAACATCTAAATGTAAGAGAAAACATACAATGTTTGTCCTTTTAGGTCTAGGTTACCTTACTCAGGATGATTTTTTTCCTAGCTCCATCATAATTTTATTTTTTTCTTAACAGCTGAGTAATATTCCATTGTGTAAACATGCTACATTTTCATTTTCCATTCATCAGTTAATGTACATCTAGGCTGTTTCCAGTTTCTGGCCATTATGAATAGAGCAGCTATAAACATGGTTGAGCAAGTATCTCTGTAGTAGGATGTAGGGTCCTTTGAGTGCATGCCCAAGAGTAGTATAGCTGGATCTTGAGGCAGATCTATTACCAGTTTTCTGAATGATTTCCACAGAGGCTGTACAAATTATACTTCTACCAGTAATAAATAAGTGTTCCCCTTACCCCACATCCTTGCCTACACAAGCTGTCATTTGTTTTATTGATCTTGGTCATTCTGACTGGTCCAAATGTTGGTGCCCTTTGCCATATGGAAGCTTTTCAGCTTCATGAGGTCTCATTCATTGATTGTTGTTCTTAGGGTCTGTGCTATTGGCATTCTGATCAGGAAGTCTTTTCCTGTGTCAATGAGTTCAGGCCTATTCCCCACTTTCTCTTTAATCAGGTTCAGGGTATCTAGTCTTACATTGAGGTCCTTGATCAATTTGGAGATGTTTTGTGCAGGGTGATAAGTGTAGATCTATTCGCATTCTTCTACATGCAGCTATCTAGTTTGACCAGCACCATTTATTGAAGATGTTGTATTTTCTCCAGTGTATAGTTTTGGCTTTTTTGTTGTTATTGTAAAAAAACTAGGTGTCCATTGGTATGCAGAATTATGTCTGGGTCTTCAATTTGATGCCATCAACCAATGTGTCTGCTTTTATGCCAATACCATGCTGTTTTTTATTATTATAGCTCTATAGTACAGAAATTGGGGCTAGTGATACCTCAAGTGATTCTTTTATTATTCAGGATTATTTTAGATTATCCTGGGTTTTTCGTGTTTCCATATGAAGCTTAAAATTGTCCTTTCAAGTCTGTGAAGAATTATGTTGGGATTTTGGTGGCGATTGCATTGAATTTGTAGATTGCTTTTGTTAGATGGTCTTTTTCACAATCTTAATCCTGCTGATCCATGAGCATGGGAGATCTTTCCATTCCCCAGATTTTTTTTGAGGCTATTTTGAAAGGTATCATTTCCCTGATTTCTTTCTCATTGTGCCCCAACACTGCTACCAACTGTGGACTAGCAGGAACAATGTCTCCAGATTATCACTTTTTTTTTATTCAAGCTCCTTGAAGTCAAATGTGTTTGTCAAGCTTCTCAGGATATAGAATCAATCTGTTTGTGTATAGAGATATTTATTATCAAGAACTGGCTTGTGCCAGGAAGTGGTGGCACACGCCTTTAATCCCAGCACTTGGGGGGCAGAGGCAGGTGGATTTCTGAGTTTGAGGCCAGTCTGGTCTACAGAGCAAATCCTAGGACAACTAGGGCTGTTACACAGAGAAACACAGTCTCAAAAACAAAAACAAAATCCCAAACAAAGAACTGGCTTGTGAGCCTGAAGGCTGAGAAATTCTAAGATCTATACTTGTAAGCTGACGACTCAGGACATGAGAGCTGATGGAGAGATTTTCTTCTGAGAGAATCCAAGAGCCTGAGGCCAGGGAGACTCTATTGGTGTCAGTTCCAATCCAAAGGCTTGTAAGCTTGTAACTCTAAACAAGCTTTAAGTCTGTGGTGGTTTGAAAGAAAATGGCCCCCAAAGGGAGTTGCACTATTAGGAGGTGTGGCCTTGTTGGAGGAAGTGTGTCACTGTGGAGGCAGGCTATGAGGTCTCATATATGCTCAAGATACCGCCCAGTGTCTTAGACCACTTCCTGTTGCCTGCAAGATGTAGGACTCTCAGCTACTTCTCCAGCACCACCTCTGCCTGCATGCTGCCATGTCCCACCATGATGGTAATGGACTGAACCTCTGAAATTGAAAGCCAGCCAATTAAATGTTTTCTTTATAAGAGTTGCCATGGTCATGGGGTCTCTTCACAGCAATAGAACACTGACTAACACAAAGTCCAACAGCAGCGAGTGTCTCGGTAGATGTAACTGTCTTATTAAATAAGAAACACAGAGCCAATACAGAGATGAAAGCCAAGAGGTCAGAGCAATAGCTAAGAGCTAAAAACCTTACCCTTCACTGTCGCTGTTGTCCTACCTCTCCAAAAGAGACCTACTTCCTATGTGCTTCTGCTTTTTGTTGACTTTCTATTCTGCCTTCTCATTGGTTGTAAACACAACCACATGACCTCCTCATCACTGCCCGTCTGTACAGACCTCCAGGTCTTCTATGGTTGGTATTGAGATTAAATGTAGGCATGTGTCTACATGCTGGCTGTATCCTTGAACACACAGAGATCCGCCTAGCTCTGTCTCCCAAGAGCTGGGATTAAAGGCATGCGCCACCAATGCCAGGCTCTGCTATAGCTTGCTATTAGCTCTGATCCCCAGGCAACTTTATTTATTAACATACAAATAAAATCACATTTCAGTACAAATAAAATATCACCATATGTCTCAGATGCTCCCAAGGCAGGGCAGTCAGCCTTTGCCCATGATGTGGGCCCTAAACTGATTGGACAAGGCCCATGCTCTCTCCACTCACTTTACCTCTCCGTCATATCAGGCCATACTTAGACTTTCACCCGACCCGGAAACATCCTCATAGAAACACACTAGCATGACTGACCATGACGCCCCATCCAACCAAGTGTCAACAAACAAGCTTTGTTTTCCACTTAAGCTGAAAAGATTCTTTTCCCCAGAATTTCTAAAACTCACAGAGTAAGGGGGATAAAAATCATCTAGTTACACACACAAACCATGACTCATTAAACAGTAATAAAAGCAGACATTCTCTTTCTTCTTTCTTCTTCGAGGATTTCATACAATGTACTTTGATTATGTCCATCCCTTCCCCACTCCTCCCGCTTCCTCCCAGATCCATCCCTCTTCCCTACCCACCCAATTTAGTGCCCCCCCCATCAAGCACAGTTGGTACTGCCCACGTACTCTCGGATGTGTGCCCACTGGAGTGTGGTCAGTTACCAGGGCCCACACACAGAAAACTGACTCTTCCTTTCCAGCAGCCGTTCATTGCCAAGAGCTCCTCATCTAGGGGTGCTTCCCCTTTCCAGGCTGGGGTTTGATCGGCTGGGGTTTGCACAGTGTGCATGCTGTCACAATCATTGTGAGCTCATATCTGCAGCTGTCCTGTTGCGTCCAGGTGACATTGTTCCCTTGTCGTTATCCACTGCCTCTGCTCTTGCAGAGGTCCCAGAGCCTGATGGCGATACCACGTTACAGCCAAGCACTCTCCAGAGTCTCTCACTCTCTTCACTTTGCCTAGTCTATGGGTCTCTGTGTTAATCGCCATCTACTGTAAAAGAAGCTTCTCTGACGAGGATTAAGAGACGCTCTGATTTATGGGTAGAAGTCATTAGGAGCTGGTTCAGTACTAGACCACTTAGCACTGCCCCCTCCTCACCCTTCTCCCACATAGCTTTTCTCAATTTCGAGCCTATTTTCCAAAGACCTTGACACCTGAATGAACAGCCACTAGAGGGAGTGCTGGATGCAGTTTCACATTGAAGTTCAGCTGCCTCCCCATTGAAGATGTTAACTTGGAAGGCCAAGTTCACCTACTTTGATAGAAGCACATAATATGCAAGCCCTAGAAACACTGAGTAGTATATATCCTTTCACAACACCCTTTGTGAAGCTGAACTGAGGCCAGATTTACTCCATGATGCAACAGATGAATGCTGGGAAGAGCGAGCTGTGGGGGTGGAGCCTCCAGCCATGTCTTGAATAGCTGGAGCCCCCTGAGCCAGTGGCTTCCTCTTTCTGTCTCTCCGGCCAGTCTCCTCTCTGAACAATGACAGTGGCAGAGATGCTCACATTGGAGTCTTCAGATGTTTCCTAGGAGACCTAGAATTAAAAAAAAAAAAAAAAATCCAAACCTCTTCTCCCCTCCCCGCAAAGGGCAACCATCTCGGAAATATTACCTAGTGGTCCTGAAAGATGGTTTGAACCCTATGTTCTCAGTTATGTGGCTGCTGGTGTTCACAGGAGCTTCTGCCTTGAGGTTCCAGGACTGTTTTGGTATTTGTGTTGACAGTTTCGGTGCTACTGGGCCATTGTGTCTTGCTTCGGCTGAGCTGATGCCAGTGACGAAGGCTGACTTCTACTTACCATTGTACTCATGTTATAGAGAGATTTCTCTCTTCTTCAGGAGTAAAAGGCAATTGGAAGCTTCCTCAAGGAAGCCAGCTTTCTGAGTGAGAATTCGTCTTGACTCTGATGTGAGGACATGAAAATGACTTTGAGGGGAAACACACTTACTGTTTTTCTTTTCTGGCTAACGGGGCCAGAGAAACGGCACACAGCTTGCAAATGCAGGCTGCATGGCAGTGTCGGTACAGCCTGAGCCACAGCCAAGTTCTTGTTCCAGAGGAGGAAGGGGAGGGTGCAGATGGTAGACACGCTGCTCTCAGAGACTGAGGTCACCCGCAGACAGAAACACGGGAGGCAAAACCAAGGCACGGGCAGACCTTGTTTTTGTGATATCTACCAGCTCTGAACAGTGGTGTGAGCTGGGATGATTATCAGGATGTATGTAGCAGAAATCTTAAAGGGTCTTATTAATAAAATCAAACCTGAGGCCAGTTATTGGGGTGAACGCTGGAAGATCAGAGAAGCAGAACAAGCCACAGCTACCTCACCTTGCAATTCCTCAGCTGATCCTGTTTCCTCAGACTGGAAGCTTCTGAGTCCTCATCTGAATGGCTCTCAGCTGAACTGTGCTGCTCAAAGCCTAAAAGCTTAACCAGCCAAATGTTTCTAGTTCCTGGTCTTCACGCCTTATATACCTTTCTGCTATCTGCCATCATTCCCTGGGATTAAAGGCTCACTTCTTGGGATTAAAGGCGTGTATCACCATGCCTGGCTGTTTCTAATGTGGCCATGAACTCACAGAGATCCAGGTAGATCTCTGCCTCTGGAGTGCTAGGATTAAAGGTGTGTGCTACCACTGCCTATCTTCTATGTTTAATATTGTGGCTGTTCTGTTCTGTAACCCCAGATAAGTTTATTAGCATGCACAATATTTTGGGGAACACAATACCACCACATTAATTTGGACCTTGGAGTCTCAGTGATTGGTGTGTAATAACAATATATGAGAAAATATTTGTATACCAATGATTCAGCGTTTACGTGGCTAACAAGCAAACAGAACAAACAAAACCCCAGTAAATACACCCTTTCGTTATCAAATCTACATTGACACTTCAGGGCTTAGTGAGTAAAATGCTTGCCATGCACGTGTGAGAAGCTCGGTTTGGACCCCAGGAACCCATGTGAAAGGATAGGCCAGTAACCCTTCTGCTCCTACGGCAGAGACTCAAACAAAACGAAAGGTGAGGATGGTCACCTGAGACGGTACTCAGATCTTCACATGTGTGCCGTGGCACATGTGTCCCCGCACTCCTACACAAACACACACATACAGAGATGAAAGCAGACAAAATCCCTGTTTCAGTCTTAGGGAAACATTGTCATTATTACGTTGGTTGAGCTCACTTCTGCTGCAGATGCTCCCCTGCCTGGAATTGGACAGTGCATGATTCCCAAGGGGAGGGGGTCACCCAGTGATGCCAAGTCTGAGTCTCTTTGTAGCCTACCCAGAGTCCACTTGGCACAGCTTCAGAATCCTCACTCTGTGATCTCAGCATTCTCCAGCTTCTGGAAAGACATGAAGAAATCCTGAGGTCAGCAGAAGAGGCCTGCCGAATGGTTAATCCACTTACAGAGCACGTGCGTGGATTGCGGTATGCTAACTCAGCACTCTGGTGTCACTCTGAGGATGCAGCTGGAGGTGTTCCGCAGGCAAATGGAGCTTTGAGCTCTCTTGTGAGTTTGATCCAAGTCCAGGAGGTCTTGATGAACATGAAGACAGAAGGAGAGGACATGTCATGAGGTGTTAAGTAAACCTTGCAGAAAAAGCAAACTCTCCTGTCGGGAGGGTGAAAGGGAGAGGATGTCATGGGAGCCATGGCACGCAGGGGCCACGGCACACAGGGGCTGCAGAAACCCCCCCCCCCCCCCCCCCAGTGATTACATTTTAGGAAGAAAGAACCTCTCTGTCTCCACTACTTTTATTCTTCCCCATAAAAATATCCCATGCATGCATACATAGATAAATGCACATATACATATATGTACACACTTGGAGGCAACAGCTCATGTGTGGAGGTGTGGGGGTCAGAGGATAATTTTCAGGAGTCCATTCTTTTATTGTTTTGTGTCTGAAACAGCAGTTCTGCCTTGGGCTTCCAGAGTTTTGGGCAGATGGTTACAGACCCCTTGATCAAGTAGATTGAACCTGTTTATTATGTCCTCTCCATTTAGACTGAGCTTGGAGAGGAAAGCGAGAATCACACATGGCTCCAGTTGTAATTTCTCACAGAAGCAAACACGTGGTTGGGAACACTCAGTTGCATGGCAACGGTCAGATGAAATCTAATTCCTCAATAACTGGTTATCAGCCAGGTGCGACCCTGCAAGATCGCACTAGGGGAATTAGGTCGCTCCCTGGCCATGAACACGGAGGCGTCAACCGATGTGATTATCCCAGGAGCACGCCTGCAAGCCCTGCCCACTTTAGCTGTTCCTTGAGGCTCAGGCTGATTTCACCAGCTGCGTTTATGTGTGTTTGCTTTGCCTGAACACAGCTCTTGCAAGAGAGTCGGCTCAGAGCTTCCTTCAAGGGCAAGAATTCCTCACTTCCAGCCTGGTGTGGTGGCCCAGGCCTGTGATCCCACTGCTCAGAAAGCGAAGGCAGGAGAATCAGGAGTTCAAGGTCACCCTTGACCACACAGTGAGTTCAAAGCAAGCCTGGGCTACATGAACCGTGTCTCAAAACACAGACCAACAAAAAAGGGCTGGAAATACAGCTCAGTGGTAGAACAGGTGTCCTAGCACACAGGAGGCCCTAGGCACCACAAAAAGATAAAACAAAACAAAAAACCACTCAGCATTTTCTATTAGAGTTCTCTACTCAAATATATATGCATATATGTATATGTCTGTGTAATGTCTATTTTTAATTTCCAAGGGATGATAACATATGCATAAATTCATTGTTCTGTAAATACAACTCAAGTTTAAATTGTCTAATTTTTCACATTAACTGAAAGGGAGAAAAAAGACACACAAAGAAACTTACAAAAACTTTAAGTGTCTTCTTTTTCTTTTTGGAAACAGGGTTTCATGTAGCTTAGGCTGGCCTCAAACTTATGATGTAGTGGAGGATAACCTTGAGCTTCTGATCCTCCTGCCTCTACCTCCTAAGTCCTGTTTTATGTAGTGCTGTGGGAGACATACATGACATGTCAGGTCTTCAGCTCTCTAGAGTCTGGAGTGTCTTATCATTGTCTTTAGGGTTGGGTTGCATTGCCCTCAGCTGAGTGATTTGAACTGGAAATCTACAAGGGTAGGAAATATCAGACAGTTCTTGGGTGTCTGTGTGCAAATGCAAGTGCAGGTGAGCACATGTGTTCGGGTGGAGGCCACAGGTCAGCGTCAGGTGGTGATCCTCAGTAGTCATCCACCTTGCGTATTGAGACAGGCTCTCTCGCAGGGACTCGAGGCTCATACAGTAGACTAGACTGGCTGGCCAGAGAGCCCCAGGGATGCTCCTTTCAGCTCCAGTGCTGGAGTATAAGGGCATCCCACTACACCTAACTCTTTATTTGGGTGCTAGGAATTGAGCTCAGGTCCTCATTCTTGAGCAGCACTTACTGAGCAGGCTCTGACTCCATAGCCCAGACTGGCCCCAGCTTCACAGCAATCCTTCTGTCTGTACCTTTGCCTTAGTCAAGGCTACTCTTGAAGGTGTGGTCATAACTGGTGATCTTGTCACCGGAGGCCGCTGAGAAACAGAGGCAACGGACATGACTTAGATCTTTCAAAATGTTGGCATATCTCTCAGCTAAGCCAATTTTTATGACTTTCTGTGGCCAAAAGTGAATGTGGGTGGCATCATCCCATGGGGGGGGGGGTCCTGGCCCGAACAGAAAAGAGGAAGCAAACAGAGGACCAGCATCCATCTCTCTGCTCCCTGGCTGTGGGAATGTGAGCAGTTGGCTCATGCTCATGATACCATGCTGTCCCTGCCATGATGGACTGCACCCTCAAGCCAGGACCCTTCCTCAAGGTGCTCAGGCATTTTGTCATGGCAACGAGAGAAATAACTAATACAGAGTCGGTGTGGTTTTTCTCAGGGTTACTAGGTATTAAGGAAGAGAGACATGATTCAGCTCAAACCAACTGAATTGGCTAACTTAGGCTCCATATCCAGTGGAGTGGGCTCGCTTCATTTCTCAATGAGAAGCTCATCCTTCAGAAAAGAGCTTTAGCAAAGGACACTTCAGGCCAGTGGAGCTGAATGCAAACCTCTGAGCTCCATCCTCAGAGTTGGAATGTTGGGTCCGGGGTCACTCAATAGTGGGGGACAGACCATCAAAGTCTATTAAACCAGAAGCAGAATTTATTGCAGAAGAAACCGAAGAAGGAAAAGAAAATCACCGAGGGACACAAAAGCTTATCAGCTAGTTGAGACCACAGTGAGTTCGGGATTCTGGGGCTGTGGCAGTTGAAGGGGGTTATGAGCTCCTTTTATAGTAAGGGGAAAGCATTAGGCATGGACAAAAGAATTTTACAATTTCGAAGTTAAACTTTTAGAGAAAATTGCTTTTAGGTTTTCTTATTAACAAGGCTTTAGAGGGTTTCAGCTAAACGATATTTGTATATCCCTGCAGTCTTTCCTTACACAGCTAATTGATGTTTGCCCAAACCTGCAAGTCCTCCTGACATAGCTGGGTTCCCATAGGGAGGAACACGAAACAACCCAAGGCAGGTTGTCACATAGAAATCATTAAAAGTTAACTTTGGCTTTGGTAGTGAGTGGTAGGAACTTACCAAAAAAGAGCTAACCCCAGGGCTACAGAGGGCACTCTTTAGTAAAAACCTAACATTTGGGTTGTTGACAGAGCTGCCCATCATAAAACACAGAAGGGCCCAGTTAAGGGTTAATCTCTTTTTGCTGGCCAAACTGATGGCTGTCAGTTTCCATCTCTTAAGCTTATTCCTGTATTTCTATCTTATTTCTATATTTCCATCTTATTCCTATATGTCTATCTTATTCCTATATTCCCATCTTATTCCTATATTTCCATCTTAATTCTACATTTCCATCTTATTCCTATATTTCCATCTTATTCCTATATGTCTATCTTATTCCTATATTCCCATCTTATTCCTATATGTCTATCTTATTCCTGTATTTCTGGACCCTTCAGGAGGAGCCTCGGAGAAGGGGAAATGAAGGGAGGCCCGTGGCTTGAGGGCATGGGGCTCCTCCTGGCCTCACTGCTGTCTGTAGTCATGGCTACCTCTTGCCAAGTGCTGTGGGGAGTGAGAAGCACTCTTCTGTGTTCTGTCCCTAGTTTACTTTCTGCAAGTGAAAATTGCTAGAGATGCAAAAACAGTTGCTCAGAACACTTGGTTATGGCAGAAAATTTAGAATTGTGAGCAATTATAGGAAGCAGAGGAAGAATTGCTGTAGTCAGCGCTGAGGCTGGGAAATGGGCTAAGAATGTGCACACACACACAGTGGGATGAGTGAATGGGACCACACGTGGCCTGAATGCCAGAGCTGGTCCTGTCTCCCTCAGTCAACCTTGAGTACCAGCACTGAGGGAGGATAGGAAGGCTCACCTCACATGTCCTAGTCAGCTTTCTGTGTCTGTAACAAAAGGCCTGAGATGGGATAATTGATAAAGAACAGGGCCATGCTGTGTAGCAGTTTCCATGGAACTGAAAAGCTCCTCCCAGGAGGGAGGACGGGGCCCTTTGAGAATTAAGTAGACAAGCTTCCCAAATTAATGAAGATGAAACAAATTTCACTAGACCCCTCCCCAAAGTTATAGAAGCCCAGACTGTGGAGAGCAGAGCTACCTGGCTGAGGCTCTCCAATCTATCCAGTCAGGTAGTTTGCCCCCAGGTTTCAGCTCTCGTGGGTTATCACCCATGCTGGGGTGGGAGTTCAGATGCAGCTGTCTGAGTAGTGCACGCTCCTGTGAGTGACCCCTCACACCTGTACTCCTGTGTGTAACCCCGATGTACCATTGTTCACCATGGTGGACTGTGGGGTAATCATTACTTTGGTCTGTCGTGGGCCCCTGGTCTTCATTACTTTTCTATTGCTGTGATAAAACACCATGACCCCCCCACCCCCAGGCAGTAGAGGCACATGTCTTTGATCCCAGCACTTGGGAGGCAGAGGTAGGAGGATCTCTATGAGTTTGAGGCCAGCCTGGTCTACAGCGTGAGTTCCAGAACAACCAAGGCTACAGAGAGAAACAAACAACCCACTGTACTGGCTGGTTTTGTGTGTCAACTTCACACAAGCTAGACTCATCAGAGAGGAAGGAGCCTCAGTTGAGGAAATGCCTCCATGAGATCCAGCTGTAAGGCATTTTCTCATTTTGTGATCAGTGGGGGAAGACCCAGCTCATGGTGGGTGGTGCGATCCCTGGGCTGGTGCTCCTGGGTTCTATAAGAAAACAGGTTGAGCAAGCCATGGGAAGCAACCACCCACCCCTCCAAGGCCTCTGCATCAGCTCCTGCCCTGCTTGAGTTCCTATTCTGATTTCCTCTAATGATGGACTATGATGTGGAAGTGTAAACCAAATAAATCCTTTCCTCCCCAACTTGCTTTTTGGTCATGGTGTTTTGCCACAGCAATGAGAATCCTAACTAAGACATGTCGGTACCAGTGTACTGGGGTATTGCTGTGACAGACCTGACCATGTTTTAGGGAGGATTGTAGAAGGACTTTGGAACTTTGGGTTAGAAAAGCCATTGAGTGTTAAGAGCTCTTTGTGTTGTGTGGTGACTTGGAAGATAACATTGAGAGCAGTGCAGAGGACGGAGGCCTGGCTTGTGAAGTTTAAAGACTATCAGGACCATTTGTTATTCTGCATTAAGATTCTGTGGTTCTGGTTAGCTGGGGCTGAAGAATCAGCTGTGATTAACAAGATACCAGAACTACTGAAACAAAACTTTGGTTCACTAGGATACTTGATGCTGATTGTTGGAGCTAAGAAATTAGCGGTGATTAAGAAGAGACCAGCATCACTGAGGTGAAATCTTCTGGGAAGTGTTTCCTGAGAGAACAGAGAAGCTGTATTCCAGAGATGGCCAAGGTTGTACCTTGTGCTGGCAGCCAGACTTGGTACTGTGTAAGAGTCACCCAGGTGGTACTGGTTTTGAAGGCATGAAGGGATCATGGAGAGCAGCTGAAAGGTTGGCACTGAGAGGCAGGAGAGGCCAGTGGTGAGGGTGCAGCCTCAGTGGCAGTTGAAGGCCCAGGTCTGAAGGAGTCAGGCAGAGAAGTTGAGGCTTGGCACTGTGAAGAGAGCCTAGGAGAGGCTATTGGTGAAAGTGCAGCCCAGCTGCAGCAAGGGACCCCAGCATTTTGGAGATGCCAGTACCATGTGAAGACCATTAAGAACAGCAGCAGCCGTGAAGTGGAGCCAGCTGGAGCCTAGAAGACAAGCTGTGTGTGCTGCAGAGGGCAGAGCCAGAGAAGAATCCCAAGCCCTTTGGAGAAGTCTAGACCGTAAGTGAATCTCAGATAATTGGACAGTGAGTTATTTATACTGTTGGAGTTTGGTTTTGCTTGGTTCAGATTGTGATGGTGCTCTGGTTCTTCCCTCTTGAAGAAGGTATTTAATTTTGATTTTGGTTTTGAAAGGAGCCCACAGATGAAAGACTTGAACTTTTAGAAGAAATTGGATATTTTATTTTTTAAATTTATTTTAATTAGCATTTTTCATTTATTTTACATGCCGACTACAGTTTCCCCTCCCTCCTCTCCTCCTGTTCCCCCCACCTGCCTCCCATCTACCCCCTTGCCCATGCACTCACTCCTCCATCTCCATTCAGAAAGGGGCTGGCCTCTCATGGGCTTGAACAAAACATGGCACATCAAGTTGAGGTAGGACCAAGCTCCTCCCCCTGCATCAAGGCTGGGCAAGGTAATCCAACGGGGAACAGGTTCCCAAAAGCCATCTAAGTGCCAGGGACAGGTCCTGATCTCACTGCTAGGAGACCAAGCTACAGATTGTCACATACATGCAGAGGGCCTAGGTTGGTCCCATGCAGGCTTCCTAACTGTTGGTCCAGGGTCCATGAGCTCTGACAAGCTCAGGTCAGCTGTCTCTGTGGGTTCCCCCTATGATGTTGACCCCCTGGATCCTTCCTTTCTTCAGGAGAACTCCTAGAGACTGGCCCAGTGCGTAACTGTGGATCTCTGCATCTCCTTCTATCAGTTACTGGATAAAAGCTCTGATGACAGTTAGGGTAGTCACCAATCTGATTATAGGAGAAGGCCAGTTCAGGCACCCTCTCCACTATTACTAGAGGGTCTTAGGTGGATTCCTGGGAGTTTCCCTGACACCAGGCTTCTCCCTAACCCTGAAATGGCCCCCCATCAAGACTTCTCTTTCCCCCTCCATCCCACCTCCCGTGCCCAGCCCACCCAACCCACTCCCTCAAGTTCCCATCTCCCCACCCCAGTCCTGCCCCCAGCTTACCCAGGAGATCTCTGCAATCTTGCCTACCCAGGGTGTGTACTCACTCATAAGTGGACATTAGGAGTAAAGTATAGGATAATCGACCTACAATCCACAGCCCCAGAGAGGATAGATAACAAGGAGGCCCAAAGAGGGATGCATAGATTTCCCTGATACTGGATATTTTAAAGAGATTGAAATTTTAATGTGTTTGAATTTGTAAAGATTGTGGAACTTTTAAAATTATTTATTTTAATATGAGATCTTGGGGATTAATAAGAAAGGATAGGTTGTGGCTTAATAGTGATGTGTTGATGTATCAAGTCGACAAGGGGTCAGTTGTACTGGCTGGTTGTGTGTGTCAACTTGACGCAAGCTAGAGTCATCAGAGAGGAAGGAGCCTCAGCTGAGGAAATGCCTCCATGAGATCCAGCTGTAAGGCATTTTCTCAATTAGTGATCAATGGGGGTGGTGTCATCCTTGAGCTGGTGCTCCTGGGTTCTATAAGAAGGTGGGCTGAGCCGGGCGGTGGTGGCGCACGCCTTTAATCCCAGCACTCGGGAGGCAGAGCCAGGCGGATCTCTGTGAGTTCGAGGTCAGCCTGGGCTACCAAGTGAGTCCCAGGAAAGGCGCAAAGCTACACAGAGAAACCCTGTCTCGAAAAACCAAAAAAAAAAAAAAAAAAAAAAAAAAAGAAGGTGGGCTGAGTAAGGCAGGGGGAGCAAGCCAGTAAGCAGCTTCCCCTCCATAGCCTCTGCATCAGCTCCTGTCTCCAGGTTCCTGCCCTGTTTGAGTTCCTGTTCTGACTTCCTCCAGTGATGAACTATGATGTGGAAGAGTAAACTGAATAAACCCTTTCCTCCCCAACTTGCTCTTTGGTCATTATGTTTTGACGAAGCAATAGGAACCCTACTAAGACACCCACCATGACCAAGGCAACTTAAAGAAGAAAGAGTTTTTTTGGAGCTTAAAATTCTAGGGAGTGAGTCCATCACCATCATGGCGGGAGCATGGCAGCAGGAGGGCTGGCATGGTGCTGGAGCAATAGTTGAGAGCTTATACCTTGAGACACAAGCATGAGGCAGAGAGCTAACTGGGAAAGGTGCTATTCTTTTGGGGGAAAGAAAGCCCACCCTAGTGACACAGGTCCTCCAACAAGGCCACGCCTACTAATCCTTCAGGGTATGTGCTGTGACAACAGAGGAATAAGATTGCTGAATGGTGCTCTCCACTCTGTATGGCAAAACAGAAGGCCTTTGCAGGAGGCCATAGCACGCTTTGTAGACTCCTCAGCCTCTGGAACTGTGAAAACTAAGCATTTGAGTCTTTCACCAACTGGGATCAAGTACTCAGATGTGTGACTGAGCCTGTGGGAGCCATTCTCATTCAGACCACCACAGTCTGTGGGGAGTGAGCAGACATGCTCGTTTCTCCCCAGGAACAGCGGCACTCTACAGGGCTGGAGGGGTAGCTCAGTTAGCAAAGAGCACAAGAACCCAGGGACAAAATCCAGCAGTAGTGCTGTACGCTGGTGATCCTGACTCCGGGGAGGCAGAGAGAGGCATGTTCCTAAGGCTCAGAGGCCAGCCAGCCTACTTGGTGAGTTCTAGGCCAGTGAGAGATCCTGCTTAAAAAAAAACAAACAAAACAAGGGGCTGGAGAGATGGCTCAGAGGTTAAGAGCACTGACTGCTCTTCCAGAGGTCCTGAGTTCAATTCCCAGCACCCACATGGTGGCTCACAACCATCTGTAATGAGATCTGGCACCCTCTCCTGTCTACATAATAAATAAATAAATAAATCTTTAAAAAAAACAAAACAAGATGGATGTTATGCTGAGGAGCAAGGTTGACTTCAGAGCCCTACACACATTACATACACACACACACACGTATACATACACACATTCTCACACATGTATACACACATGCACACACACACACACACACACACACACACACACACACACACACGCGTACACATCTGCAGTGGGAGAGAGAAGAAAACATTTCCCTTTTGAGAAGAACTTTTAAAGCAGAGCTAGTCCATGACATGAAGGAACACGATTTACTGACTTTTTCCATAGATTTGCCTTATTCACTGAATAAAGCTGTGTGCCTGGTTTTCATAGTTGGTTACTTGTCAGATTCTGGCTTCTCTGAGTTGTTTCTAAGGTCAGGGACTACTGACAGGTGGGGAGATTCCTAGGTGTTCCTAATTAGATTTCCTCACAAATGGAATTGCCAGTCCAATAGCATGTTCTCGGCTGTGGCTGCCACATCCTGTAAATGGCAGAGTTCTCTGTCCCATCCACCTGATCCCAAATACCCGGCAGCTGCTTCCCAAATTACCACACAGCAGCTTATATTAATTATAAATGTTTGGCCAATCACTCCGGCTTATTATTAGCTAGCTCTTACATTTAAATTAACCCATTCCTATTAATCTATATGTATTGCCATGTGGTTCATGGCTTTACCAGTCCTCTGGCATCTTGTTTCTTGGAGGGCTGGCTTAGGTCTCTCTCGACTCCACCCCTCTTCATCAGAATCCTCAGTTTGATTGCACCACCTAACCTTACCCTGCCTCACCATAGGCCAAACAGCTTTATTAACCAATGAGAGCAACGTATATTCACAGCATACAGAAGGATCATCCACAGCAATGTTGAACCCTGAGACCACCGACACAAAAGACCCTGTATTCTGGATTCTCTGTACATGATGAGGCTAGTGAAGCATGGACACAGCCGTGGTTGCTTGAGATTCGATTAAATGAGACCATTTCATGAACAGGGCTCTAGGAAATGTCAGTATTCATGCTGGTGACATTGTAGTGTCTGGGACTGTCAGGTTAACTCTCAGAATCCAAGGGACAGGTCACGTTTGATATTTGTAATTATGTCAGGCTGTCTCATGGGAAACAAAGAATAAAACATTAAAGGCGAATGTTTGCCGATGCATTCTCAGGGCAATAGCTTTGGTGGAATTTGTCCTCCCCGCTCTTTGTTTTAGGGCTTCAGTGTGTGAGGCACTGGGGAGAAGCGGTTCAGAATCCGTGGGATCTGGTCCAAGGAGCCTGGCAAACTGACTTTCCCTGTCTTTGAACTTCATACTGTTAACTGTAAAGAAGGTCTGATGTCGGGACTGGAGACTTAACACAAGACAATTTGTCAGCAAATGTTTATTCTCTTTCAGAGTCTCGGTCTTTCATCTTGAGTCATTTTCCATCTTTGATGCTTCAGTCTTTCAACCTCGAGTCTTTTTCCAGTGATGCATTGGTAGTTGACTCGGGATCTCCAACACAAGATGTTTCCTTGTGGGAAGATAGATGATCATGAGTATGGACATCTTTCAAACATTTCCTGACCTGGTAAAAGAGACTGCAGGTCATTTAAATATCTTTGTCATATAGGTCTGAAACATTTATCCTTCATGTGATCACCTGTTCTCTCTGTGCACACGTGTGCAGTCAGAGGACAACTTGTAAGTACTAGTTTTCTCCTTCCCCTCTGTGGGTCCGAGGGACGGGACTGAAGTATCAGTCTTGGTGGCCAGCACCTTTACACAGAGCATCTTCCCAGACCCAGCTTAGTGTTTGATGAAGGGTCTCTCACAGAACCATGACCTTGGCTACATTGACTGGCTGGTGAGTTCCAGGGTGCACCCATCTGCAATCCCCAGTGCTGAGGTTACAGGCACGCAAGCATGGCCAGCTTTTTTATGTAGGTGAGGGGGGATCTGATCTCGGGCTCTCGAGTTTATGTAGCAAGCACCTTACTTGTTGTTTCCCCAGACCTGTGACATGTGACTCTTTAAGCTCCTCCCATGTACAAACTTATTTATCATCTCATTTAATTTAACTTGACCCTGGACACCTTTCTGGCTATGATTTGATCCCTTAAAATTTGTTTAAAATTAATTTTTGTTTATTTGTGTGTGTGTGAACACGCACACGTGCACACATATGTACATACACATACGGTGGCATGCAAATGGAGGCCAGAGGACAACTTTCAGGAGTCGGTTTTCTCCACTGAGTCCTGGACCTGAACGAAGTTGTTAGGTCTAGGTTTGAGGACAGGTGCCTTCGCCTGCTGAGCCAGGAGATAGATCCTTTTTGTTCCTGTGCAGGGAAACTGAGGCCCACAACACAGGATAGTGTCTTACCTGTAGAATGTCAGGCTCTCTAGAACTGGACAGGCCCCTCTCCTCTTGAGAGAGGTGGACACCAATTAAGTGCTACTTTGAATAGATAGTTACACCTGGTCTGTGTGACTCTCATCAGTAGGGATGCTCTGAACGGCATGGTGGATTAGGTGTTGCAGCACAACAGGCCACACGCTTATTATCCCCCCCCCCGTCCCCCGACCTTTTAAAAACCAATTCACAATATGCAGCCAATAACTGTTTCTTTACAAATGGATTACAGATGCTATTAGAATCATTTCTACCTGTGGTGACCAGATTCTTGGAGATCCTTTATTCTCAATGCTTTGAAAGGCTTGAGACTTTCTTAGCATAATGTGAATTAAATAGAACTAATTAAAAATGGTGACTGTCATATGCTAGTGACTCTCAGTTGCAAATGTATGTTTCAGAGCTTATATGTCCTTTGAATGTTACTATATCTTAGTGACAAATATAAACATATCCTTAATCCAGCCTTGAAATCAGAGGTATCTAGTCAATTTACCCTATACGAGTTCCTAACCCAAGGCCATACACTAACATAAAGAAGTGACCTGAGGCTGGAAAGATGGCTCCACGGTTAGGAATGCTGGCTGCTCATATGGGACCCTGGTTTGATTCCCAGACTGTAACTTCAGCCCCAGGGACCTGGTGTCACCTTCTGGCCTCTGTGGGTACTGCATACATGTGGCACACACATAGACAAAACACTGGTGCACATAAATAAAAGTGAGTACAATCTTAAAGAAGGAGAATAGACTTACATTTTCTTACTGGTGTTGAGTGTAAATGTTATTGGGACATCACTAGCATTTCCCAAAGGAGAAGATATTCTAAGAATAAGAAACAAACCCATGTGTTCAAACAAGCATGGAAAGTTTTCCCAGTAGCTGAAGAATGTAATTGAGTCTTCGTCTTCGGATTTCCCTCTAGATTTCTGTCTGGCAACAGGAAGAGAACACTAAATGCCTGCAGCTCACAGAGCCCTCCATGGGAGAAGTGTACCCCTCTGCCAACAGGCATGGAAGACGGGATCTACCTGCAGGCGGTAAACTCTTTGGGGAGCTGAAGGACGATGTTTGCAGATGAGAGGCTCTCAAACAGTGCATGCCACAGTAAGGCAAGCTAAGCTCCGAGGGATCTGACTACCCTGTGTTTAGTTGAGTTGTGTTGAGGGATAAACCATTTTTGCACATTTATCTCAGAAACAATGTACAGTTTCTTTCCCTACAAGGTTCCTAAAGTATTTAGTTATTCATTTGAAAAAAATACAAAATAGCAACAATTCCTTCAACAATAAATATGCCTCATTAATATGTGAGTCTCATGTGTCCCAGGTTGATCTCAAACTCACTTTGTGGCTGAGGATGACCTGGAACCTCTGGTCCTTTGGCTTTCAGTTCCTAAGTCTGGTACCATGTGCTCCACCACAGGAGATGCTGGGGATTGAACCCAGGGTTTCTTGCATGCTAGGCAAGCACTCAACCATCTGAGCTGCATGTCCAGCCCCCAGATATAAATCTGGCTGCTCCATTTCCATGCACAAACACAAGGGTTTGTCTTCATTGTCAGGTTGGCTGGATTTGGAGTCACCTAGGAGACACACCTCAGGGTGTGCCTCTGAGGGTGTTTCCTGACACTATCCCGTGGGCTGGGATCATGGGCTGAATACAAAGGAGGAAGCTAGCTGAGAACTAGTATTTATATCTCTCTCTTGGCTTCATGATGACAGACATGATGTGATCAACTGTGCCACATTTCTGCCAACATGCCTTCTCTACCATGACTGACTGTATCTCTGCAAACCTTGAGCCAAAATCAATTCTCCCATCATTAATTTGCTTCTGTCAGACATTTTGTTACAGTAACAAAGGTAACTCATACACACAATGATTGTGTGCTGAATGTACAGGTTTGCATGTGCATGTGAGGGTGTGTAAGTGAGTGTATGTATTTGTGAAGCCGACATCAATTATCCTCCTTAATGATTCTCTATCTTATTTTTTGGTCAGTGAATCTCACTGAACCTGGAGCTTGTTGATTCAGCTAGGCTGACTGGCCAGTGAACTCTAGGGATATGCCAATCTCCTAATCCTCACCCCACTGCTGGGTTACAGATCCGGAGGTCCAAATTCTATGGTGATATTTTATTTGTACTGAAATGTGATTTTATTTGTACGTTAATAAATAAAGTTGCCTGAGGGACAGAGCTAATAGCAAGCCATAGCAGAAGCCAGGCAGTGGTGGCACACACCTTTAATTCAGATCACATGACAGGCAGATCTCTGTGTGTTCAAGGATACAGCCAGCATGGAGACACACGCCGTTAATCTCAATACCAACCATAGAAGACCTGGAGGTCTGTTTAGACAGGCAGCGATGAGGAGATCATGTGGTTGTGTTTACAACCAATGAGAAGGCAGAACAGAAAGTCAATAAAAAGACAGATACACAGGAAGTAGGTCTCTTGTTGAGGGGAAGGATAGCAGCAGCAGGAAGGGTAAGAAGGTGGTTTTAAGACTCAGCTCTTAGCTACTGCTTTGACCTCTTGGGCTTTTAACTCTGGATTTGACTCTGTGTTTCTTATTTAATAAGACTGCTCATCTACAAAATTCAAGTACTCATCAGTTTGCATGGTGGCTGCTTCATGGACTGATCCATCTTCTAGTCTCCACATAATGAATTTTTTTTTTGTCCCACTGCTAAATCATATGGAAATTCCCCTGAAGTTAGTCTCAATATATTGTAGGTGTGACAGTGTATACAGCTCAGTTGAAGTGACATTATGAACAGCCATGGCTGAGTTTCCTAATGAAACTTCAGTGATTTTGTTTGTTTAACAGTGATTGTCACATATCCTGATATTCACAACTGTTGAGCTGTAAAAGAGTATGTTCAAATCAGTGAAATAAATTGATTCATTTCTAACAGTGTTACTTTCCTTTCATGAGCAATTCTACCACAGCACTGCCTATCATAACGGCCTTGTCTCCAGCATGCCCCTGTGTGTCTGCATCCCTGTGTGTGCCCATGTGTGTGCCTGCACCCATGTGTGCCTGCCTTCCTGTGTGCCTCCATCTCTGTGTGTGCCTGCAACCCTGTGCACCTGTACCCATGTGTGCCTGCTTCCCTGGGTATACCTGCATCCCTGTTTGTCCCCGCATCCCTGTGTATACCTGCATCACTGCGTGCCTCCATCCCTGTATATATCTCCATCCCTGTGTGCCTGCCTCCCTGTGTGTCTGTAACTCTGTGTGCCTCCATCTCCTTTGGTGTCTGTGTCTCTGTGTCTCAGGGATGCAGCCCAAGGCCTGGGACAGTGTTTGTTCAGGCAGTCTGTGCTCTCAATAGCCACACTGTTGTTCTGTTCTCCACCCTGCCATCTTTGCACATTCACACTGAGGACAGGAGTGTCTGCCTCAGGGCACTAGGTGCAGCCAGAGGTAGAATGAGCTACGTGCAGATTCAAGAAAAGGGGTTATGCTGGCAGGCTCCACACAGGAAGTAGTCTGGCTGGGCTTCTGGGTTCAAGTCCTTTGCAGAAGGACTTGAAGTCTTCAACTCTTAGGCGTATATATCATTCCTGCTCCCTCTACAGAACCACTAGGATGACAAAGCCTCTGGTTCTTTATGTAGGTAACTACATATCCCAGGATGTAAGCACAGGCTATTGTTCTGGTTCTCTCTATGTGGCTCACATGATCTTGAATTCATAGCTGTACTACCTCCATCTCTGAGCCCTGGGGTCATAGATGTGTACCACCATGACTGGCTTCTGGGACCTTGGCTTTATAATTCACATTCTGGGTAGAGAAACCTGCCAGGCTCACCAACAACAGATTGTCTTTCCACCCTACCCAACTTCACCCAACTTCACCCTGGGCTACAATGTCCATCTTTAGTCAACTCGATCTACATTAAACTACCCAGGGAACTTGGAATGGAGTCGTGCTCTCTACCTATGATGAGAAGAACAACTAGTCTACCCAGGCCAGGAGTAGTGTGACTTAAATCTTAATTAGAACCCTTGAAAGATGCTACATTGTCTTGGTTCAAGAGTGTCAATCTCAAGGAAGAACTTGACTTCCTTTGGAACCTAGTTAAGCATGGGGACAGCACCATGTCTTTTGTGATATTTTGATTGTGTTCTGACAAATAAAGCTTGCTTGGAGTCAGAGGGCAGAGCTAGTCACTATCTTAAACCATAGAGGTTTGGAGGACTGTAGACAGAGAGGAGACAGGAAGTGGTAAGACGGGGCTGAGAGAGGACCTTGGCCATTTTGGACGGAGGAATGGAAGAGTTAGGAAGCAGCTGGTGGCTGCTTCCAGTTCTCTGATCTTTCAGGTTCTTACCCCAATATTTGACTCCTGATTTTTTAATTGATAAGATTAATTAGATTAATTTTTCAATGTCTAGCTGTCCAGTTACAAGAATGAAGACAGAAGAAAGGACATGGGTCAAACATTTATAATTTTAATGCTGTTGTTTTCCTTGATGTGGTCCTGCATGAGCCTGTCATGCTCAGGACAAATTCCCAATGAACCACAAAGGTGCTTGAAGGTAGCTGTTGGCAGCCCCCATGCTGCGAGCACTTCCCTTGGGGACTTTTTATACTAGAAGGGATAAACAGTATCAAATTCAGAGTGTGATAGATGTGAGAAGGTGCTGTGGGTGGCTGCGAATCGCTGTGTGATCAGGGAATTGATCAGAAGGATGAGCCAGGCACCATCTAATACTTGCAATTCTGGTGCTTGGGAAGTAGAGGCAGGAGGACCAGGGGTTCAAAGTCAGCCTGGGCTAAACTAGACCCTGTCTCCAAACAAACAAAAACAACAGAAAATTAATTAGAAGGTCTTTTAAAAAATTATTTTGTTTTTATTTGTGTGTGTGTGTGTGTGTTTTTGTGTGTGTTTGTGTGTGTAGTATATGCACATTTGTGAGGCCAGAGGCATCAGATCTCCTTAGAGTTGGAGCTAGAGGTGTCCATGAGTCACCTGATATGGATTCTGGTGACCAAACTCAGGACCATCTTTCTGGCTCCCTGAGGGTCTCTTTAAGTTAGTACATTTTTATGATGAGCCATATCAACTGAAGTCAACCATGTCTTTGCAAACCTGTGTCACAGTGGCACCTGTAATGACCAAAGGCAGGTATTGTAAATGGGATACTATTGTAGTCTATAATGTAAATAGGCCTATTGGTGGCCTGTTGGAGACCAATGATATGACCTTGGTTAGAGTCCTGAATGTGTCTGTGGTGTGTGGGCTGTGGCCAAGCTGGCAGGGTCCTTGCATACAGAAAGAGCAGCATTGGAGAGACAAAAATACTGCACTATTATCAGCTTCCAGTGTGTCCTGGCTGACAGCCTGGCCCATCATAACATTTCTGCAGCAGCTACGCAAGGCATTCTCTGCCCAAAGACCATTTTGTATTGACAGCACATTTTGCTGCTGGCAGAGACAGAACCTGGCCAGCTGTCTTTGGCCTCACACACAAAACAGCCATGTGTTTTCTGCCTGTGTGTAAGTGTGCCAGTGTGCTCAGCTAGGCACTCGAGTCACAGTTGGCCCTCAGATGTTCACCTATGGGGACTACAGGGTTAGAGACACACGGTCAAGGACCGGTGAGATTGGTCAGTGGGTGAAGGTGCTTGCTGCTCAGCTTGACGGATTTTGATGACTGGGATGTACAGTGGAAGGAGAGAACTGGTCCCTACAAGTAGTCCTCTGATCTTCACATGTGCCAGAGCATGCCAGCCCCACCTCCAAAATAAATGTTAAAAAAGGAAATAATTCCAATAATCCTAATCAGAGTTTTGAGGATCCAGGGAGGATTCTGAAGTACTCCTTTTTGAGCAGATCCCTCCTGGCCAATAGCTGGAAATAAGCAGCCGAGTCCTTCAAAGAACGCAAAAGGCTGGATTCACTCACTCACTGCTTCTTCTGTGGCAGAACATTCTAGGACTAGATCCTTCCCGACTCTCCAAGCTGCCTCTTTGTGATGGTAGGAAAGGGAGCTTAGAAGATACTGGAGTCTATGAAATCTCCCGCATTCCTCTCATTTATTCTGTACAAAGATTTGATGGCAGTTAGAGACACATAGTCTGTATGAAAGAATAAAAAGAGGGCTGGAGAGATGGCTCAGTGATTAAGAGCAC
This sequence comes from Peromyscus eremicus, assembly GCF_949786415.1. Classification (NCBI taxonomy): domain Eukaryota; kingdom Metazoa; phylum Chordata; class Mammalia; order Rodentia; family Cricetidae; genus Peromyscus; species Peromyscus eremicus. The sequence goes on from NC_081422.1 coordinate 114,042,210, forward strand.
TAGCTGTTTTTCCAGAGGACCTGGGTTCAAGTTCCAGCACCCACATGGCAGCTCATAACTGTAACTCCAGCTTCAAGGGACTTGAAACTTCCATGGCAAAACACTAATACATATAAAATTAGAAAACAAAAAAAGAATAAAAAGAAAAGTTTAAAAAAGGAATAAAAGCAAAATAGACAAAATAAAGTCAGATGATAATAGGAAAAAAAAGTGAAAGCTGATGAGACCACGCACAGCACCTGTTCCCTGGGGCTTTGTGGACGCTGTCCAAGGTCACAGGGATTTGATCTTTTTTACTATTTGGCTTTTTTACTAAAGGGCACAGATGACTCCTCTCCTGGGTCCCAAGGATTGGCAAAGGGTAGTTCTGTGTGTCTGTTTTCCATGCTCCCATTTTCAAACTTCCTGATGCCAGTGGGTAGCTGGATTACTGCCTGCCATCTGAAGGATGGTTCCCTGAGAGAAATCTCCAGAACAAATGTTAAGACCCATTGTTGCTTGGGGTCTTAGCGAGGCCAGAAGACCTGTTACCAAGGAGAAATCAGTGTGTTCTATGGGTGAATGCTGATGTGCACATTTGTGTATTTAGGGGTAAAACCATCTGTAGAATTAAAAAGACATGTCAGCAGTCATACAGAGTATGGTGAGGGCCTGGAGAGATGGCTCAGCAGTTAAGAGCCCAGACTACAGATTCCAGCATCCACACTGAGTGACACAAAGCTGCCTGTGACTCCAGCTCCAGGGGAAACTGATACCCTCTTCTGGTCTCCATGGGCACTACACCTTCCCACATAATTAAAATAAATCTTAAAAATAGGTGGATATAAATGTCATTAAACTACTGTAATTGCCTAATGATGACATTTTAGGATGAACTATTGCAGAATGTTGAGGTCTCTCCTATCAGTGAACAGGGTCAACACCCACAACAAGCTAAGGATAAACTAGAGAAGAATTCTAACAATCCAGCAGAAAGCAGAAGAGTAAGAATCCAACACATGTAATTCATGTAAAAATAAATAAAAGAAGGCAATACTTAGTTGAGTTTCTGTTTAAATGCAAAGGGAAAATAATTTAAATAAGAAAAATAAATCCTCAGACCGGCTACTCCCTAGTTAGTCATGTGTCTCCCAACCAAGTCTCCTCAAATGTAAAGTTTGACTGGGAGATGGCTCAGTGGTTAAATCCCTTGCCTTGCCCAGCAAGGGAAAGATGGGCTTTGGATCCTCAGAATCCATGATGCCAAGTTGAGGAGGTGGCCTGCATGTGATGTCAGAGTCTGAGACAGAGATAGGGGATCCAGAGCAAGCCAGCTGTGAGACTGGCCACATTGGTGAGCCCTGGGTTTGACTGAGAGATCCTTGATGAATAAAGTGAAATAGCAAAGGAGGAGGGTCCCTGACACAAACCTTGGGCCTCTACATGTATGTGTGCCCACACATAAGTGCACCCACACAAACGCAAAAACCACATATAAGCACACACGAAACACACACACACACACACACACACACACACACACACACACACACACACAGAGAGAGAGAGAGAGAGAGAGAGAGAGAGAGAGAGAGAGAGAGAGAGAGAGAGAGAGAGAGAGAGAGAATAAATAGCGGGGGAGTAAAGTGAGGATATTTGCAACTAATCTTGGTGAACAGTGTCTGGCATGTTTTACAGGGCGGGGGCGGTATAGAATAAATCTGACACAAGCTCAAGGTCCGTGAGTTGCAGCTGGGGTGGGTCCGACAAGACTCCAGGGCTCTTGTGGCGAGGGTGACTGAGAACGAGAGGAAAAACCACGTGGAAAAGTCCGAGTGTCTTGGATATTTCCTCCCTCCAGTGTCCTCCTCCCATCCATGTCCACTCTTTCCTCCAGGTGAGGGGCATGACATTCTCTCCGGTCTTGACGGTCCTCCTTGGAATGCCCTTTCTGATACTGCTCAGCAGCCAGCATTACATTTTTAAACAGTCTATTGATTTTTCCATCTCTTGACCAGCAGAGTCCTCCAGCTTTGTTGGCACACCAGAGTACTCACACTGCTTTTTCTCCAAGCTCTCTCTGCATGCAGTGCACAGCGCCAGCTCTTCACCTTTGGTGGGAGAAACAAACAGGTCTGCAGAGGACCTGTCCCTTCCTAGCCAACACGTGAAAGTCATGAGTGGTTGGAGCTCACTCAGAGTCAGGACTGGAGATGTTCAGAGGCTCCTAAGGATGCTGGAGGAAGGCAGACAGACGGCACCGGGAGCTCTGGATCATTTGTTGTTGCCTCTCAGACTCTGTTGGCTGCACTTACTCTGCCTGGAGAGGGGGGTGGCTGCCATCATCTCCTGCTAAGGCAAAACCCAGGAATTCATATGTTGAGCCCCACCTCACTGCTTATGACTCAACCAGAGCCCACGCAGGTAGACAGGGGCAGCATGGCCCGTGACAGTGTGACAGTGTCTGTGCATAGATGGAATTCCCTCATAGCCTCACCAACTGAAATCCCTGCTCTCCAAACAGTTCTGTCCTCTTCTCTCTACCTCAACCCCCTCTCTGCTCCCCAAGCATCTCTAAGAATACAAATGTAGGCCAGGCGGTGGTGGTACACACCTTTGAGGCAGGCAGAACTCTGTGAGTTCGAAGCCAACCTGGGCTACAGAGTGGGTTCCAGGAAAGACTCCAAAGCTACACAGAGAAGCCCTGTCTGAAAAAAAAAATGTGGTCATCTCATGTCAAAGAGAATAAATATTTGTTGGGATAATGGTTAGAAGAGTTCTAACTGGCCCTGTTAGTGTGTATGTGTGTGCATATGTTTTTTTCTTCTTTTAATGCTTGTCAATAAATCTGTGTATGTGTGTATTTACGGGTGTGTGTGTGTGTGTGTGAGAGAGAGAGAGAGAGAGAGAGAGAGAGAGAGAGAGAGAGAGAGAGAGAGCATGTGGAGGCCTGAGGACAATTTTTTGTTGTCAGCCTCAGGAACATCACTTACCTTTTTTGAGGCAGGGGCTCTCATTGGCCTTGTATTAATTATTTTCTGTTCCTGTGATAAAACATTGTGGCCAAAGGAAGCTCAAGAAAGAGAGAGTTTATCTTGGCTTATGGTTCCAGAGAGATAAGAGTCCTTGTTGGTGGAACAGAGGTGTGGCAACAAGTGGCAGGCATGGAGGCCAGAGCAGAAGCTGAGCGCTCACATCTTTAACCACAGCAGGAAGCAGAAAGAGCAAACTGCTTCAAAGCCTGCCTCTGGCGACACACTTCCTCCAGGAAAGTGGCTCCTTCTAAACCTCCCCAAACAGCACACCAACTGAGTGCTCAAATATCCAGCCTATTTGCATTTAAACTGCTACAGGCCTAGAGATGGCAATTGGGCTGTGCTGCCTGGCCAGGAGCCCCAGGGAGCCCCTGTCTCTAATTCCCAGAGCTGGGATCACACTCCTGTTCCACATGCCCAACATGTTCACATAAGCTCTGGAGATCCAACTTGGGTCTTAATGCTTGCAAGGCAAGCAATTTACTGTTGAGCTCCAGCCCTCAGCTCAGATGTGGGACTTCATACATTATACACTGTGATGTTTTTACAGTGCATCAAAAGGTTTCTGCTTTAATAGAAACAAAATGGCTCAATTATGGAAAATAAGAATTTTACATCCTACTGTCAGCATGTGACTATCAATCAGATCAGTGTATCTTTGGATCCTATTGTGTCCAAATGTTTATTTTTAAGGATTACTGTTTCAGTTGCTGACTTGAGTTTTATTCAGTGGCCTTTGGCTTGGGATCAGGGTCAGGGCAGCATTTTCAACCATTATTGAAATGTTTCTGCCTCCCCGGTGTTGGTGTTACAAGCGCGCACTGCCACACCCGCCACCCACCTCACCTCCTCAGTCAGCACGTGTCGGCATTGCCTGGTGTGATGGCATGCACAGGGCAAAGTGCGCACGTTGCGTGTTCACAACCAAAACGGTAGTGACAACATGTGACACATCACAGGTAGGTGCTGCCAGGAATAATGCAGGTTTGTTCTGCATCTGACTTCGAGTTCATGTTTGACTGCTGAATGTTCAGAAACATTTACCATCACCAAGTTTTTATGACACCCATAATTCAGTTGTGTGACCCTCTCCGGGGGTTGTGCTCTGGATTGTGTGTGTGTGTGTGTGTGTGTGTGTGTGTGTGTGTGTGTGTGAACTTGACTCAAGCTGGGATCATCTGAGATGAAGGAACCTCAATTAGGAAATTGCCTTCACCAGATTAGCCTGTGTTAATTTTCTTAATTAACGGTTGCACATTCCTACTTGGAAGACCTGTCTTACTGCGAGCAGTGCCGTCCCTGGGCAGATGGCCCTGGGTTGTGCAAGGAAGCTGAGCAAGCCACCTGGAGTAAGCCAGGAAGCAGAGTTCCTCCATGGCCTCTGCTTCAGGTTCCTATCTTGAGTTCCTGCCCTAACTTCCCTCAGTGATGGAGTGTGACCGGAGAGCTGTGAGCTGAAATTAACCCTTTCCTTCCCACATCCCCTTTGGTCATGGTACTTTACCACAGCGGTAGAAACCTAACTAAGACAGTTTGGGAGCCACAGTTTATTATTGTCTTACTACCTTTCTGTGTGTGCATGTATGTCACACCGCCCCTGTGGATGTCAGAGGATGACTTGTGGGCATCACTTCTCTTTTGTTGCCTGCCACATGGGCCCCAAGGATCAACCTCAGATCATCAGATTGTGTGGCAGACGCCTCCATCTGCTGAGCCATCCCACCAGCCCTATGACCCACAGTTTAACAAACTCCTCAGTGATGTCTGTCTTTTCAGGGTTTATGGAGGGCAGTGTGTTGATGACTTAGGTCTTCTAGGGTCATTCTGGAAGGGTCTCACCCTGGCTCTGTAATGGCTGACTTTTAGAAAGGATCAGGGAACAGGAGAGGTCATGTGAATAGAAGGAGCTGGGGAAAGGAACGAAGAGAGGTTGTGATCTTTTCCCCAAAAGCTGTGGAGAGAGAACCAGGGGATCCACAAAGCAAGCTGGCTCATCCCTGCCTGGGACAGCTTCTACCCCCAGGAACCTGAGAGACTCCATCTGACAAAGCAAACCGATGCTGCCAGCTTTTTCTCAGATGAGCACACTGGGACCTGATTTACATCAGTCTCCTCTTTGTGGCCTGTTTATTTTGGGTACACACATCCTTCTGCATGTGGAAGCACTCAGCTTCTTCCTCAGAATGTTTTCTCAGCTCAGACTTTGCAGGGTCCAGAACAGTTTCTCATATTTGATGACCCCAAGGTTTTCCCAAAACTTTAAAAGCTAGAGAGATGGCCGGGCGGTGGTGGCGCACGCCTTTAATCCCAGCACTCGGGAGGCAGAGCCAGGCGGATCTCTGTGAGTTCGAGGCCAGCCTGGTCTCCAAAGCGAGTTCCAGGAAAGGCGCAAAGCTACACAGAGAAACCCTGTCTCGAAAAACCAAAAAAAAAAAAAAGCTAGAGAGATGGATCAGAACTGTGTTGGGAACAGTGTCAAAATGTATGTAGTGGGATACTAGTCAATGTCAACTGGGCCCGTGGACATCTCTGGATCCCTCAAAGCATTTTGCATCAAGCTCATTATCAAATATCTGTAAATAAAAATCATTCATTTAATGAAGTCTCAGTTTCCTTCAGGGTCCTAGTGTAGGTGCTGGGGACAGGGTGAGGAATGACATAGGTACTCTTGTCCTCTGAAAGGCCTTACTTTTTTGTGGGCAAGGCAGGAAATAGAAAATAGCTCTCTCCCCTCCCCAGTTTGGCTGCCTCTCCTCTACCTGTAACTATGGATACTGATAAATATTTCACACGCTATAGCAGATAAGGAAGATTTACATAAAGAGGAGAAATTCTAATTTTGGGCTGTTCACAATGATAATCTCTAGCCATGAAATGGTCGTTTTTAGTATACGTTCAGGGAGCTGGAGAGGTGGCTCAGTGGTTAAGAGCACTGGCTGCGGTTGTAGGGGACCTGGGTTCAGCTCCTTGCACACACACACAGTGGCTCACATCCACCTATAACTCCAGTGTCAGGGGATCTGATGTCTTTTCTGACCTCTGCTGGCTCCTGGCACACACATAGTGCAAATATACACACTCAGGTGCACATACAAGCATATAAATTCAAATAATAAAAATGTAATACATGTTTAAATTAATTGTGATAAAAATGTGAAAATAACCTTATTTATCAACTTCACTAGGCATTGTCTAGTCATCATCCCTGGTTAGTGGCCACCCACCTGGACAAAACAAATATAATACACTTCTACAATCCCAGAAAGTCTACTGAACAACACTGTAGCCAGAAGTTTCTTGGTCCCGCCCAGTCCCGCAGTCTGAACAAATCTTTTCCACCCACAGTCCCACAGCCACTTACAAAATAGTTACTCAGAGGTTTATATTAATTACAAACTGTTTGCTCTATGGCTCAGGCTCATTATTAACCAGCTCTTACAACTTAACTCAATCCATTTCTATTAATTTATGTATCGCCACGTGTTCTGTGACTTACCTGTGTTGCATTACATCTTGCTTTCCTGGTCAGCCCTCAGCATCTCCTCCAATTCCACCTTTCTTCTCTCTGTATCTTTCTTGGATTCCCTGCCTGGCTGTCTCCTGCTTTGCCACACAGCTTCTTTATTAATCAGTGGTAGCAACACAGATTCACAGCATACAGAAAGACCATCCCACAGCACAACGTAGTTCTTTGCAATGGTTGATTCCATTCTCCTATAACAATATTGTTATCATGTATTACATTTCACACACACATATTTATCATAAGGGAATGGATCACGTGACCATTGGAGTATGACAAAGTGTCAATATCTGAGGGTGAGTCAGCAAGCTACCTATCCAGGAGAGAGAATGATTTGGTTGTGGCTTGAGTTTGGAGGATGAGGACTCAGGAGATGGTGTGGGTAAGTTTCTGGAGGAGGCTGAAGGCTTAGGAAGAGCAGCTATCTCCACAGAGACAGGAAGAAGCTAGAGTTCCAGTCCAAAGGTCAACATGCAATTCTTTTCACCTCAGACTTGAACAGTTGGGTGAGCCTGTGCTAACTTCATGCCATGTGACAAAGCACTTGTGACATCGACCTGGAAAGAGGAAAAGATCTATTGTGATGCATGATTTCAGAACTGTTATTTAAAAATAGGATTTATTTTATTTTTCATTCATGTGTATCTGTGGGCCTGTGCGTGCATGCACATACATAACGCTGTCTGAAGGACCAGCCTTCGGGCAGCCCACAGGGTTTGAGAGGCATCCACAGCACTGGCGAAGCCAGGACTTTTCTATGTGAGGGCTTTTATGGAAGGAAAGCCCTCACACATTTGTAGCTAGAGTTTTCCTGCCTGGCCCACGGTCAGGGCAAATCTCTCTCACCCGCCAGTCCCACAGACACTCAGACCCGATCAAGTAAACACAGAGACTTATATTAGTTACAAACTGTATGGCTGTGGCAGGCTTCTTGCTAACTGTTCTTATATCTTAAATTAATCCATTTCCATTAATCTATACCTTGCCACATGGCTCGTGGCTTACCGGGACCTTCCCACGCGGCTTGTCATGGTGGCGGCTGGCAGTGTCTCTCCCTCAGCCTTCCACTTCCCAGAATTCTTCTCCTTGTCCCGCCTATACTTCCTGCCTAGCCAATGGCCAATCAGTGATTTATTTACTGACCAATCAGCAACACACTTGACATACAGACCATCCCACAGCACACATTCTCTTGATGGTCTTGTTCTTTATTTTCTCATGTTGTCCTCTCTCATTGCTCTGCTCCCTCATGTCTTTTTCCAGCTTATATATCCCAACAAAGCTCTTACAAGCAATACAGGAGTCATAAAAAAGTTGCATTCCTAGATAAAGACATGACTAAAAACAGAGACATCCTGACAACTCTCATGCAATACATCTAAGTAGCCTGTCATGAGCAAACAAGGAGCATATTTTCTCAACCAACTCTTTTAATTGACAGGCTGTAAATTGTAATTATAAAGAAAGAATCAGTTACTATATTATCTATCTTGAGAAGTAATCTTACTTCGAGATGCCTGGTAAGTGCTAGGTTTTTGGACAAAAAGAGCTAAGGGTGTCACAGATTCTCTGTTCAGGCTAGGCTACTGTATATCTTATAATACCAGCTCAGCAGGCACTTTCCACAATACTATGGCCATAATGCCTAAACTTAAGGTGTATATTTTGACCTGTGTACAACTTCTGATTATTCAAGAACACCTGCAGCCCTCATTTGGGGCTACAGAGTCAAATTATTTTCTGTAGCCTTTGATTAGCCTTATTTTCACAAATTGAGGTCAGGAATGGGTGCAAGGAATTAATCATTTACCAGCTAGCAACAATTGGGCTGTTTTTGTATCTATAACCTAGTCAGACAGTACAGCTGTGTGTCCTTGTGAGCTAAGATTGAGAATGTTTATCTGAAAAACCATTAGCAAGGTATCTGGTCTAATCTGAAGCTCTCTTGAAGCTTTATATCAGGTAGTGGTGCTCAGCCATAATGTTAAAGGAAACTGAGCCATGCTGCCTCTGAGACTCAAATGTTTTCCTAAATCATAATTCTGCGCTGTGTAGATGTAACCAACCGTCTTATTAAATAAGAAACACAGAACCAATGCAAAGAAGAAAGCCAAGAGGTCAGAGCTAAGAGCTAAAACCTTACCCTTCCTCCTGCGGTGGTCCTACCTCTCCGAACCAGAGCTACTTCCTGTGTTAAAGTCTTTATGAAGACTTTCTGTTCTGCCTTCTCATTGGTTGTAAACCCAGCCACATGACCGCCTCATCACGGCCTGTCTGTATAGACCTCCAGGTTTTCTATGATTGATATTGAGATTAAAGGCATGTGTATCCAATGCTGGCTGTATCCCTGAACACGCAGAGACTTACCTAGCTCTGCCTACCAAGTGCTGGGATTACAAGCGTACGCCACCTAGCTCTGCCTACCAAGTGCTGGGATTACAAGCGTACGCCACCATCGCCTGGCTTTCCTATGGCTTGCTAATAGCTCTGACCCCCGGGCAACTTCATTTATTAACATACAAATAACATTTTAATACAAATAAAATATCACCATAGAGCTGTGATCTAAAGCAGCTCCTACGTGGGACTCACAGGCCTCATGGAACAATAGGTCTTAGCTATGAAACACACCCTAGTATTTATTTTTATTCATCTAAACTCTGTGTCAGTTAGACAATACAGCTTAAGGAGGAAATCATTTTTTTGACAATCCACAGATATAAATGTCCAGTAGATTGGAATGTTTTCATGAGATAAACACACTATAATACAGATAGATAGTGGGGGATTCCCCACATCATATATACCGTCTCAGATACCAGAGAAAAGAATGTAGCAATAACATGTGAAGGCACAGCAGAAGCAAAAGACATTCTGGAGTCTGTTAAAGTGTTTGCCGCACAAGCATGAGGATAGGAGTTTGTATCCCCAGAACCCAGGCAAATTCTGGGTAGTGTAGGTCCACCTGTGATTCCAGTGTTGGAATGTGGGGATCGCTAGACTGAGCTGGCTATTGAGATTAGCCATATGGGCCAGCTCTGGTTTGACTGAGAGACTTCCTCAATGAATAGCCTCTATACTCACATGTACTCACACACATGCAAGTCAGCATACATGTATGTACACTGCACACACAAAACCAAACACACACACACACACACACACACACACACACACACACACACAGACATGGGAAAAGTTAGACTTTTGGCCCTCTCCATGGATCATTCCAAGGGCAGCAGCAACCCAGAACATCATTAAACCTTGTTGTGCAAGAGTCTGTGAGCTGGGTGTAGTGGTGTGTGTGTGTGTGTAACCCTGGCACTTGGGAGGTAAGGCAGGAGGACAGAAATGCAAGCTCAGTCTTGGATACTGACCTAATTTCATTTTCTGTCACAGTGGTAACACATCCTGACCTGAAGCAACAGGACGAGGCAAGGGCTTATGGGTCAAGGCAGGAGCTGAAGCGGCTGGCCAGTCATATCACAGCTCTGTAGCAAGCTTTCCGGTTGCACTGTCTTTGGACCACCAGCCCACAAATAATAACCCAGAGACTTAGTAATTATGAAAGCTTAGCCTTAGCTTAGGCCTTTCCCCAACTAACTCTTACAACTTAATTAACCCATATTTTTAAATCTATGATCTACCACATGGCTCGGTTACCTCTTCTTAGTACAGCACATCCAACTTCTCCAAGTCTGCTGGCAAAATCCGTGGGCCTAGCTTCCTCCTCATCTTCCTCTCTCTCCCTGGAAACCCTGCCTGTCTCTCCTGCCTAGCAATTGGTCATTCAGCTTTTTATTACACCAACCACAACAACACATCTTCACACAGTGCACAACTATCCCACAGCACAGCTGTAGTCAGGATCAGAGAGAAACGACACCTACTTGGTCTTTTTGATTGCTGCTTAGTTCAGCTAGCTTTCCTCACTCTTCTAAAAAAGATTAATTTATTTTATGTGTATAAATGTTTGGCTTGTGGGTATATATGTGTACCACGTACATGCAGTACCCGCAGAGGCCAGAAGAGGGTGTTGTCAGATCCAGTGTACGAACCCACACTCAGACACACAACTACACACATAGTTCCTTATGAATACCGAAAGGTATTAGTATTCCTCTGGAAATCCAGCAGGTTTTAGGAACTCTACCAGGAACCAGGGATGAAGCCCAAATACGTGAGACGTTATGCTGCAGAATACCAAAATGGTCCTGGGTAGATACACAGAAATTCAAGAGGAAGAGCTTGAGACAGACTGTCCATGTCCGGGGAACAGAGCGCTTTGTAAAAGCCTGAGGCTATTAGACATTCTTTTTTGAGTCATTATTCTTAGTGCGTCAGGGATCCAAATCACATTTAATATCTTTCTGCTGTTCCCACACCACTGGTCCACATTCCCAGCCCAACAGCTCAGCCACTGTGGCAGTCGTCAGACCTCTCATGGGGAGGAGAATAATCTGGTTCCACTCAGAAAGGACACGTCTGTCTGTGTCACTCCCTGTAAGATCAGCAATCAAAGAGTCTGTGATTTTCTCCCCTTTTTTGGCTTGATAAGACCTTTCCACTATAATGAATAAAGTGTATTCATACACTGATCTCAGAGTGTTTTCTCTCAGGGAACGATTTTGTGGCTCTCTGAAGAGACTTCTTGTTACTTCCACAAAGGAAAGATGGCTGAGTCATCAGTGGGTCATGATTCAATGACACAGGACTGTGAGTCAGCTGGACCCTGGTCACAGATTGTAACTGTGTCAAAAGGGTATAGACCTTGCATTGGGAGTTGCTAATTATGGAATGGGGGTCATGACAGCGAACATTCCAGAGGGAGTCTCTGCTGGGTTATGATAATTATGGTTGGATTGACACACAGTTATCCCTGGAAATAAAAGGGTTTTCGCTGGAATAGCCAAAAGGCCAAGGGTGTTGATCTTGAGATCAAGACATTGCCAAAAATGGTGTCTTAGCTTGCTTGCTTTTGTTGAATAAATACCATAATCAGAAGCAGTGTGAAGAGGAAAGGGTTTATTTCAGCTTGTAGTCTACCATGAAGGGAAGTCAGGGCAGGAACTCAGAAAGGAACCTGCAGACAGGAACTGAAGCAGAGACCACAAGGGAACTCTGCTTATGGGCTTGCTCCCCATGGTTTGGTCATCTCGCTTCCTCATACCACCCAGGACCACATGCCCAGGGGCGGCTCCACCCACTGTGTGCTGGGCCCTCCCACATCTATCATTGATCAAGAAAATGTCCCGCAGACTTGCCTACAGACCAGTCTGATGGGGGTATTTTCTCAGTTGAGGTTCCCTCTTCCCGGATGACCCTAGGTTGTGTCAAGTTGACAACAGAGGAGCAAACAGAGACAAACACTAGCCAGCAACAAGGAGTGACTGAGACAGTACAGGTGTGGAAGGGAGGACTGATTCTGGAATAAGTTCCACAGCTCTAAGAGGTACTTGTTGGGGCTGGGCTTGCTTGGTGGAGAGCTTGTCTAGCATGCACAAGGTCCTGGGTTTGATACCCAGCATCCCATAAACTAGGTGTGGTGATGCACACTTGTAATTCCAGTACTCTTGAGGTGGAGGCAGGAGGATCATCATCTTGCTAGAGATCATTGCTTCTGGGTTGCTTGGAACTAAATCCAGAAAGCTCATATGTAAATGGGCACAGTGGCTCTGTGGTCAGCCACACAGGAATTTCAGTGAAGATTTCAACATATGTTCCCAAATGGGAAATGGCCTATTTGTTGGTTATGTTCACAGCTATGAAACTTCCTTGTTCCTCACCCTCTCCATCCTCCAGTTCTTGTAATTAAACTTAGGATGTTTTGGGAAGTCCTTCCTTCCTTCCTTCCTTCCTTCCTTCCCTCCTTCCTTCCCTCCTTCCTTCCTTCCTTCCCTCCTTCCCTCCTTCCTTCCTTCCCTCCCTCCTTCCTTCCTTCCTTTCTTCTTTTCTTCCCTCCTTCCTTCCTTTCTTCCCTCCTCCTTTCTTCCTTTCTTCCTTTCTTCCTTCCTCCTTCCTTTCCCCCTCCCTCCCTTCAACAGGATCTTCTGTTTCCTGGGCTATCTTCCAATTCTATGTAGCTAAGGATGGCTTTGAATTCCTGATCCTTCTGTCTTTACATCCCAAATGGTAGTATCACAGGCATAAGCCACCATACATAAATAAATTAATTAATTTACATGCAGGATTTCATGCAGCCCAGGCTAGTCTCAGACTCAATATGTAGCTGAGGATGGATTTGATTCCTGCTTCCATGTAAATGCTGGGATTACAGGCATGTGTATCCATGGCCTACTTACGTGGTGTGTGGATCAAATCTGGGCCTTTGTGCATGCTAGGCAAGCACTCTACAGCTGAGCCGTGTATGCAGTCCTGGAATTGTCTTTTAATCAGAAAATGTAAAAGAAATCTTTATAGACATTTTTTGGGACATATTTTTTGTTGTTGTTGTTTTGTGGTGGATTGGGATCGAACCCAGGACCTTGTGCATGTCAGACAAGCACGGTACCCCTGATCTACAGCCTCAGCAATGAGAGAAGTTTTATAGAAGCTGCAGGAGGGCTTGTTTGTGGAGTCAGGAACCCGGGGCCAGCGGAGTCTTGGTGTAATAAAGCAGTTCTTTGTGATGTCACATTTGGAAAAATGGGACTAGTCTTTCCTAGGAGAATAGTGCAAGGAGTCTAATTGAGTTGGAGGAAGCTAGAGGCCAGGAAACATTCCTTAAACACTTGCTGTGTGGGTACTGCGTACATCCTTCTAGTTACACTTGAGTACTCCTGGGAGCTGCCGTCGGCAGGAACTCGGGAAATGATGCTGCCTGGCTTAGTGCTCCGCAAAGTGCCATCGAACTGTACAAACACAGGACCCGTTTCCAAGCAGGAAGGGATTCCTCTTGTCTTTTCACAGACACAGTTTGGGGCAGTGAAAATGGGAACAGCTTTTCTAGAGCATAATTCAGCAGTCTTATGCAAATTTGTCTAGGTTGTCTGCAGAGAGTGAATGTGAAAGGGTAATGTTCTATTACTGTTATTAACTATTAATTATTATTATTACTGTGTGAGTACATGTTCATGGTGTGCACGGACACATGTTCTCATGTGTGGAAAGCGTGAAGCAGGCATGCATAGTTGTTCTGTAACCTGGGAGTCTACTTGGTTGGGTCCTCTTTTATTAATGCAGCCGGCAGCCCAGCTCCTTTGCCTGTGTACCACACGCACCCCCTCTCCTAACGGTGCACCCCGCAATCCCAGGCAACCTCAGGAGAGCAGTTTCTCCTTCTCTTGGTGACCACTAAACTTGGACAGTTTCTATTTAAATGTTTTAGGATATTTATTTTATTTTATGTGTCTGAGTGTTTTTCCTACATTTATGACTGTGTACCATGTCCATTTACAAATGAGCCATTTCTCCAGCTCGGACAGTCTGTATTTAAACATATTCCCAGTGAATACACCCGGCCTGAGGGTAGACTGGCTGAAATGGTTCGGGGTATATGTGTGCTGGTTAGTTTTTATTGTCAACCAGACACACCTGGGAGAAAAGGGCACCTCCGCTGAAGAACAGTCTGGACCAGAGTGGCCTGAGGGCAACTCTGTGGGGCTATTTCTTGATTGTTAATTGATGTACGAAGGCCCAGCCCACTGTGGGTGGTACCACCCCTGTGCCAGAGGTCGGGGTGCGGTGGTGGTGGTGGGGTGGGAGTGCTGGGTTGTATAAGTAAGGTAGCTGAATATGAGCCTTGGAGGCAGTCAGCAGGCTCCTCCATGGCTTCTGCTTCAGTTTCTGCTTGGAGCTCCTGCCTTGAGTTCTTCCCCTGGCTTCCCTCGTGATGGACTGTAACCTGTAAGCTGAAATAAACCCAAGCTGATTATGGTCATGGTGCTTACACAGCAACAGAAGCAAACTTGGGGTCTGGAGAGAAGGCTCACTGGTTAAGAGCTCTGGCTGCTCTTCCAGAGGACCCGGGTTTGATCCCCAGCACCAACACTGTAGTTCACAACTGTCCGTAACTCTAGTTCCAGGGGATCCATGCCCTGTTCTCACCTCTGTAGGTACCAGACGCCCATGTGGTGCACATACATACATGCGGGCAAAACACTCACACATAAAAATTAAAAAAAATTAAAGAAGAAAGCAAACAATGGCAATAATGCAACAAAGCAAAACTGTCCTCAAGTGAATTTCTGGGGAGAACCCCATTGACCATTTTACGCCTGTGCATATAAGATAATTGGTCATGCAATGATTAAAATCAGATGCATTGTGGAGACATGTCCATTAGAGAAGTGATGACATGAGCTAATCTATCAATCAGGTTAGAGGGCCTGGGCTGGAGGGATGGCTTAGCAGTTGTGAGCACCAGCTGCCCTTGCAGAGGACATGCATGTTACTGGTTGGGATCAGGTGTTTCCAGGTTCTTAGTCTCTTATCGAGGAACAGAAATAAAAACCCACACAGATTTGCAAAACTGTCTCACTGTCCTCCATGCCTACAACTTCAGGCTTACCACTTGTAGGGAATCCTGTAGTAAGTACTCCTATGCCATTTGATTGCCTTAGTCTTTCCAGTGAATTATTATTTAGTTAAAACACCATTGATTGATCAGCAGATAATTGAGAGAGGTAATTAAAAGCTAGTCATTTATGACAAATTGAGTTTTCAGATAATTGACCTAGGCTGGGCTGACAGCCAGCTGTTTACTGCTGTTGTTGATGATGATGTTTTACCAGATGGCAGATGATTGACATGCGTACCCCGAATCACGTGAGTATTCAGTATGTTTGAAATTTAAAACAAACCCTCTTCTTGATCTTGGGGTTCTGTGTGTAGAGAGCAGGAAGGCAGATATGGCAGCTATCCAACTCTATTTTCATAAAAAAAAAAGCCAGTGGTGAATCTTATTTTTCGTTTGGACTAGACTGGCAAAATCTGCCTCGTGTAACAGACAGAACGGGGCTGGCTTTATTTGCTCCCTCCCTCTGTCCTCATGTCCCGAGTGTATGTATGACAACCATCAAGCTTCTTTCGTCTTCACATCACTGTACATTTATTAAAAACCATAAGACACAGTATGCAGTCAGCTTTCCAGGCCTAGCAGACACAGTTTATTTCAGCAATAAAAGGCAAAGTAAAACAGGAGTGTGTGTGTGTGTGTGTGTGTGTGTGTGTGTGTGTGTGTGTGTGTGCATGCCTGTGGAAAGGAATAGTGATGCTCGGCCCTTCTCCTTCCCTCCTTCTCTTCCTGTCTGTGAGGTGAGGCTGCTTTCTTTCATCATGGAGGACTGGATAATTCATCTCTCAGTTAAGAGTAGAGACCCAAATAAAGGGAAACATTCTTTCTTCAGGCAGAAGAGCTAGCAAGGCATTGGGAAGATCTTGTGGCAGTAGAGGTTGACACACTGGACACACTGAATGAGCTAAACAGAGCTTTGATGCGTAGATCACATGTATATATTATAAGAAAGGTTAGAAGTAAACCTCACTCTTCAATAAAGACGTAAATATCTAAATATCAGCAAACCAAATCCAGCAGCAGTGCACATCAGCCAAATGTTATTCTAGGGATGTGTGGTTAATTTAATTAAAATCAAATTTAATTTAATTTCAAACAATGAAACTTTCAACATTAATGAAATGTAGCTGAATAAATCATCTGACTATCTCAATAGATTCAGAAACTTATTTATTTATTCCCCAGCTGCATGGTGTGCATGGAGGTCTGAGGACAGCTATCAGGAGTTGGTTTTCTCCTGTCACCTTGTGGGACCCTAGAGGTCAAAGGTCATCAGGCCTGCATGCAGGCATCTGTACCCACAGAGCCACCTTGCTGGCCCCAGAAGCATTTAAAAAATATAATTCATTTAAACATTTACTTGTGTGTGGTATATGTGAGTGTATATGTTGTATGTGTGTGATATATGTGAGTATATACGTGTGTATGTGTGTGTGTGTGTGTGTGTGTGTGCAGGTGCACATGAAAGCTAAAAGAGAACATTGGAGTCTTTCTCCTTCACCCTCTACCGTAGTATCCCTCATAGACAGGGTCTCCCACTGAACCTGAGCTTACCATTTATTTGAGGAGGCTGGCAGCCAGCATGCCCTAGCCGCCCTCCTGTCTTGCTCCTCCCCCCTCCCCCTGCACTCCTAGCTGTGGGATTGCAGGGATGTGCACTCACGGCGGGGGGGTCCAAGCTCAGGCCCTCATGCCTGTGCAGCATGCACTTGGCCCGTGGAGCCATGCCCACAGCCTGTCAATGTGGATTCCTGTAGAAGAACTGGGAAACTGGGAACTGAATAAAGGCCCTACACTGGGAGGAAAGATGTCTCCCGGTGCTTTCGGCAAACACCGCGTGAGGACCAAGTGAAAGGCGTTCTCCCACAGTGCAGCGAGTCAAAGACACCCATCCTCATTGGTTCTAGTCAATGATTATATTGTTTTGGAGGGCTTAATCAAGGCTGCAGGTTACAGAAAGGTTATGGAGATGAGATATGATTAAGCAAAACTAATACTATTCACTAGTGATACAATTTATGTAAAATTAATAAGACTTTAAGAGTCCAGAATATATGCTATATGCTCATTTCTTTTTCCTCCTGACAAATGATCACCAACCAAGCAGCTTAAATGACTCACATTTATACCTAATGGCCTCACTGGGTCGGGAGTCCAGGCAAAGCCCACAGGGCCACGTGCCAGGTGAACCTGTGGTATCAACCAAGGTCACCTCCCAAGTTTAGGTGGTAAAATTATTTTTCTAATAGCTGTGGAAGGGAACAGCAGGTCACAGGTGTGTGTGCACGTGTGTGTGTGTGTGTGTGTGTGTGTGTGTGTGTGTTTATGTGTGTGTGTGTGTGTGTGTAAGTCAGAGGACAGCATAGGTTACTAGTCTGTGGCTGTAATAATTCTCTGACTAAAACCAACTTCAGAAGGAAAAGCTTTCTTCAGCTTACACCTCTAGGTCACAGTCCATCATTGAGGGAAGTTAAGGCAGGAATTCAAGCAGGTGCTTGGAGCAGAAACCATGGAGGAATGCTACTGGCTGGCTTCCACAGACTCACGCTTGGCTAGTCTCCTTATATAGGCCAGGACTACCCGCTCAGGGAATGGTGCTGCCCACAGTGGACAGGACCTTCCTATAGCAATTGATAAGGTGATCTCCCACAGACAGACTAATCTGACCTAGGCAGTTCCTCAGCTGACTCTTCCATCCAATGACTGAAGGTGTGTCAAGTTGGCAAAGCCAGCTGGGACACAAGTTTCTCACTGGCTTTGACCTTTGCTGTCATCACCAGGAGAGCTGCCCAGTGAGCTTCAGCGCCTTCCTGTCTCTCCCATCTTACTGCTGCTGAGATTATGAGTACAGTCACCGCACACAGCTTTTTACATGTGGTCTGGGAATTGAACTCAGGTTCTTATGTGCATGAGGCAGACACTCTACCATCTGAGCCATTTCCAGCTCCAGCTTCTCTCCACCACTACTACCCCCAACAAAAAGGAGATTCTGAAATTAGAGCAGGACTCCACCTCATCTCTTCAATGGTTCCCTTGATAAGGATTATCCCTTTGATTAACTTAAAGTCAATTAATTAAGAACCATATGCATGTGCAATTTATATGCAAAATACCCCCACCTCAAGGTTTATATCTTTAAACTCTTGGCCTCCAGCTGGTGTTGATGATTTAGAAGGCTATAGAATCTTTGAGAAGAGGGACCTGGGTGGAGGAAGTGGGTCTTGGGGAGGGAGCCTTGATGGTTATAGTACAATCTTGTTTTTGTTCACAGCCTAGGCTTCTTCCTCTGTGAGCTGTGGGCAGGCCGTGCCGGAAGCCTCTGTTGTCATGAGCCTGCCATGAAATTATGAACTAAAGTAAAATGTTCCTTTGTCATGTATTTGGTTATGGTGATAAGAAAAATAACTAATATGGAAAATCGATACCAAGAATACGGGCACTGCTGCTGATGTGAGGAACTTAGTCACGTGATGCTTAGACCCATGCAACTGTTTTGTGGGAGGAATGTGGAAGAGTATGAGGCTGTGGGCTAGACACAGGAGGCTGCAGGGACTTGTGAAAGAGGTCCAGGCAACATCTCAAGCTGGCATGGGAGCTTAATGGTAGTGCCTGCACAGTGTTACAAGCACATAAAATGTAAGCGTTATAGGGTCAATGAGACTTGTAATAATGTTTCTTAAAACTGCTGAGTCCAAGTGATGCATAGTACATTTGGATTTCTGAATGGAGCCCCTGAGTGGTCTATGCACAGAGGAATCCAAGTTATAGTGCACACCCTAGGACACCGGAGACACCAGGACCTGAGATGTCTGAAAAGAAATACTATGGCCACCTAGTGAAGCTATCTAAAGATGCCATTATGTGCTTCAGGTGACCTACTTGGAGGGACAGAGCTACACACACCTGTTGGAGCCCAGATGAGGCCACCATGAGCCCTTGGTATCAGACATGGAGCTGCAAGGTTTACTGTTTGCCCTTCCTGGTTTCTGTCCTGCTTTGGTGTGAATTTTCCTTGGTGTCCTCCCACTCATCCCTTCCGCAATAGGAACGTGTATCCTGTGCCAGTGTGTGTTGGAAGCACACAGTGTGTTTCTTGACATTGCTGAGGCTTCACAGTTGAGAGACTGTTTTGAGTGCTCAGAAGTGAACTGGAGTTTTGGACAGTATTGAAACTATAAAATCTGGAGGTCAAGATGTGAACAACTTGAGTCACAAGTTCCTGCCCTGTGGACTGTGACACTTCTACCACTATGCCTTCTCTGTGTTAATGGGTGCTGTCCCCTGAATTGTGAGCCAAAACAATCTGATGTGTGAAATCTCTAATTGAGCCTCTTCTCTCAGATGATTATAGGCTATGTCAAGTTGTCAACCAAGGCTACCCAGGATATCCAGTGTCCATTGCAGCACACTATTCCTAGGGTACAAAAGCTGGAAGAAACAGAAATGTCTACCAACAGTAAAATGAATAAATAATGCATGCTTTAACCATGTACTCAAATATGGTAGAACAATGATACTGAATGATAAACAAGTAATACAATAAATCTCATGAATGGTATATTGAACCAAAAAAGCTGAACATGAGAAGATGCTCATACTATATTTATTAAAGTGTTTTTTTTTTCCGCTAGAAAAACTGTCTATATTGTTTGGAGAAGACTGCTCCATGGTTCAACAATACAGACACAGGAGGAACTGAGGACACAAGTCAGTATCGGGAGGGCCCTTTTTCATTTCATTTTTGTTACTGTGACAAAATACCCCAAACAGCATATGGAATAAAAGGTTCATTTATCTCCAAATTAAGGTTACAGCTCATTATTGCAAGAACTTGAAGCAGCTAATCACACTCACAGTCAAGAGCGAAGAGAGTAAGTGCGTATCTGCCTGCTTGTGCTCAGGTCCCTCTCTGCATATCTAGGATGCAGCACCCAAGTTCAAGGACTGGTCCCCCAGTTAGCAATCGAGACAACCCCCCACAGACATGACCAGAGACCAAGCTGACTCAGCCAACCCTTCTTCACACAACCTTTGGGAAGGTAGGGAGAGGCAAGGACTGGGAGAGACTAAGGGGGCTCCTGGCACCTTCCTATTTCTCTCTCTGAGGAATATGATGATCCCATGCATATTTCCCATGATAGAATGGTGTTTTGCACGCCTCTTCCATATTTCAAACTATCAAGCATGAATTCAACAAAACCTCAAGTGAGTGAATGTTCAAGCCCTCCAGAGTTCTTGTGAGTCTGAAGGCACTTCTCAAATATTTCTGGGCAAGAGGGACAGGAAAGAGAAGAGATCTTCTCTCTGTGGATTTCCCTCCTGCATCTCCTCCATCACGGAGTCATCCTATGACCTGCCTCCTCCTCCATCTCAGGGACTGAAGAGCTGCCATGTTGGTTTGCTGAGGGGCTGTGTCCAGAGCTCTGAGGAGTATCTGATGACACTGCAGGGCACCTGGGGGTGGCCTCTTTGCACCACTCCGAGCAGGTCATCTTGTGAGAGCCAGGCATTTTTAGAAAACATGATGAGGGAGGTGGCATCAGGTCAGACATCTAGTGTTGATCCTCACAGCATGTCTCTGGGCTGAGCTGTCATCTTCTATGTGGCTGGGCTGAGTCACAAGCAGTGAGGTGAGGCTCAGCCTCTGGATTCCTGGGCATTGTCTCAGCAGGAGATGACAGCAGCCACCTGCCTTCTCCAGGCAGAGTAAGTGTGGCCAACAAGGTAGGTCTGAGGGGCAAAGACAAATGAACCAGAGCTCGGGTGCCATCTGTCTGCCTTTCCAGGGCACCATAAAGCGCCTGTGAACATCTCCAGTTCTGACTCCGAGTCCAACTATTGCACACGCTGGCTAGGAAGGGACTGGCCCTCTGCAGCCATCCTGCAGCCTCAAGATTCAATTCTAACCAAGATGCGAACAGGCACTACAATGGAAGAGAGCTTGGCAGAAGTAGTGCAGGCACTCTGCTCTGTCAACAGAGCCTGGAGGACTCTGCTCACCAAGGGAAGAAAAAAATCAATATGGCTGTTTAGAATCGCAACGTTAGCCACTGAGCAGCATCAGAAAGGGCGTTCCAAGGAGGAGTGCCAAGGCTCCAGGGAGGCAGGAGGGAGAGTTTCAGTGGGGATTTTAAGCTTTGGTGTTGCACTTCCTTATAGCCTCCTTCCAAACGGTCTCCACTTTCTGGTCTCACCCAGAAATAGCCATAGCTGCTCTTTCTTGAGTGCTGCAAATCCACCTGGAGCTCTGCACACAGTCGGTAGCAGTGTTAATTCTTCCTAAGGATTTTACTATCAATACTGCAGCTGCTTGGTAGTCTCTCTCTCTCTCTCTCTCTCTCTCTCTCTCTCTCTCTCTCCTCTCATATTTTGGAAGAGATTTCTGGAAATGGGATTGCTTGGTCAAAAACTGATAGGACAGTTAGGAGGACAAGGAGCTAGGGGCAGAGCCCTGTTTGGCATCCTGCATGTGACCGAAGGACACTAATGGATGGAGGCTGGTGGAGTGAGATTTATCCTGGGAAACCTCATTTTCATTTTTGGGCAGATGTGCCCCATAATGTTCCAGCTCCACCTCCAAATGACCCCTAACCATCACTCCAGGACTGAGTGTGGTAGCATGTGCTTCTGATCCCAGCAGCCCTCACAAATGGAACTGGTATTAAAAACATGCTCCAGAGACGCCCCCCCACCCCGCCCCATCATTCCTTCCTCCAGATGAGGTTACACCAAAAGGACAGCCGTGTACCAGACACCAGGAATCACCAATCCCTGAGATATACCACTGACATTCAGAGGTTTATTTGTTACACCCTTTACCCATCCTTTCTATTATTATTCAATCCATATTAAGATGTATACATTTCCATATTTAACACCCCAGTTCAGATGTGATGAAATGTGGAAATACAGGCATCCAAAGTGATCAGCTAGTGGGGTGCTGATGCTCCAATCTATGCCTCACCATCAGGATCAAATTTCCAAGTTGTCTGTGGCCCTGACAAGGGAGGCAAAGTTTGCTCATCCCAAAGGCTGGTGCATTTGACAAACTGGCCCCCAGCTCAGTGGCCCAGTGTGTGGCCCATTCACTGAATGTTATTCTCTGTATTTTGTGGCCAGGGAGGAACTAAATGTTCAACTGCAGCAGATATCAGGGTGGTGGAGGGTCTGCTGAAGCCGGCACACCACAGCTGGCCCTGCTCCGCCTCCACACCACAGCTGGCCCTGCTCCACCTCCACACCACAGCTGACCCTGCTCCACCTCCACACCACAGCTGGCCCTGCTCCACCTCCACACCACAGCTGGCCCTGTTCCACCTCCACACCACAGCTGGCCCTGTTCCACCTCCACACCACAGCTGACCCTGCTCCACCTCCACACCACAGCTGGCCCTGCTCCACCTCCACACCACAGCTGGCCCTGCTCCACCTCCAGGAAAAGGATGACTCTATTTTGTGGTTAAGTTAGAACACAGGAACGAGTCGCCAGACCCGGTAGCGTTGGTGTGTTTCTCCTTCAAACAGCCTTTGGATATTAGATTTCCCATCTGTACCACAGTGTCTGGTTGCCAGGGTTACGATGCTATCCTTGGACAGAAAAATCAAACAGCCTTCTGAAACCTGCAGGTAGAGGTCATGCTTGGCACAGCATACATCCTTTCTAGTATACAAAGGGAAAGATGTGGCCAGAGGGCAAATGAGCTCTTCATGTCCTTCATCTGATTCCAGGCTGGTGAAGAGGAGGTGGGCAGACTCCAGTGAGATCTTGATAATAATCTCCACAGGGCCATGGAAATAATTTAGGGACACTAGACAGTACATTGTCTTCTAGAGGTGTCTCCCACTAGCTCCCCTACATTCTCTACTCACATTAAACACCTGACTTCACCTAGAGAATCCATTTGGTGGGAGAACAGGAAACCCACAAAAATAATTACTATAAAAGCAGTGACTGTGTCAAAAGAAATGTGCTTTCCAGACCCTACTGGGGACCTCAGGAATAGTTTGTTCTTCTACCTTTCTGGGCCTCAGGCAGATTTAGGGGTGGCAGAGCTGGAGGGGGTATTCTCCAGCCAGATAATTTAATTCTTCAGGCATTCCTGTCAGGAGGCAGAGAAGTGACCAGCATCTCCAACCCTTAGGAAAATGGGAAGAGGACCTCCAACTTCCGGGGCTGGATGCTCTTGAGTCTCATAGACAGTGCTAGAGTTGCCTCTTCCAACAACATGGCTGCTGCTGCTGCTGATTCTGCTGCCACTAGAACTTATGGCCACTAGTTCTCATTAAATACTTTGCAGTGAAGGCATTAGGAAAGTAATATATGCAGGTGATAAAAATATAACTGAACAAAAGCCAGAAAACAAGGCTCCCTTCTTCTTGTATTGGATGCCCAGAACCCACTCTGCAGAAGAAACCGATCCAAAGTGTGACTTTAGACATTTCATGCTTATGTGAATACATAAATACTTTTTAACAGATGCAGGATATATATATATATATACATATATATACATATATATATATGTATATATATGTATATATATGCCATTATGTAACATGTTTTGATTACTTAAGACCATGTCTTGGACATATTTCCTTATTAGCACCTTTAAAAGCTCTCTATATGGAGAAGCACATTTGGCAGCATGGCTTGTTGGAGGGGATCTAGGTTGAAATTAAAGATATGGGAAAAGATTTGCCGTAAAGAATTCAATAATGGGGGCTGGAGAGGTGGCTCAGTGCTGCTCTTGCAGAGGACCCAAGTTCAGTTCCTATCCCTCATGTTAGTGGTTCCCAAATGCCTGTAACAGGGGACCTAACACCCCCTTCTGACCTCCGTAGGTACTGCATGCACATGCATGCATGAACACACACACACACACACACACACACACACACACACACACACACAATAAAATAAAATAGTCTTAAAGAATACAGTTTCACTCTGCTCAGTAGTGACAATCTTGTAACAACCGCAATGTTCATTAAGATAAAATCAATTAATCCCTTGATGGGTTTGTAGTTGAATGGGACATTAAGGAAGAAGTAGGTCACATCTCACGTTCAGCCTCTTCCTGTCACTCTCCATTTCCTAGATGCCATGGGGTGAGCAGCCCTATTCCACCACAGTCTCTGCCCCCACCACCTGGAAAGGAGGGCGCTAGCCAGGGAAGCAGTGTCAGTCCTGAAACGATATGTCAAAGCAAACGGTTCCTTCTCTTTTATCTTTTCTTTCTTTCTTCCTTTCTTCCTTTCTTTCTTTCTTTCTTTCTTTCTTTCTTTCTTTCTTTCTTTCTTTCTTTCTTTCTTTCTTTCTTTCTTCCTTCCTTCCTTCCTTCCTTCCTTTCTTTCTTTCTTTCTTTCTTTCTTTCTTTCTTTCTTTTTTGTTTTGTTTTTTGTTTTTTGTTTTTTTTTTTGAGACAGGGTTTCTCTGTGTATCCCTGGCTATCCTGGAATTTACTCTGTAGACCAGGTGGGTCTAGAAATCAGTGATCCACCTGCCTCTGTTCCCTGAGTGTGCCACCACACACCTGGCTCAAACAGTTTCTTCTTTTGAGTTGTTTCCCCAAGTATCTTTGGCACAGCAACAAAAATGACTAAGATGAGAAGTCTCACAAGTGGGCACTGGAAGTGTTGCTGGGAGATGCAGCACCACCCATGATGATGCTGGAGATGCATCAGTACCCATGATGATGCTGGGAGATGCAGCACCACCCATGATGATACTGGGAGATGTAGCACCACCCATGATGATGCTGGAGATGTAGTACCACCCATGATGATGCTGGGAGATGCAGCACCACCCATGATGATGCTGGGAGATGCAGCACCACCCATAATGATGCAGCACCACCCATGATGATACTAGAGATGCAGCAGCACCCATGATGATGCTAGGAGATGCAGCAGCACACATGATGATGCTGGGAGATGCAGCACCACCCATGATGATGCTGGAGATGCATCAGTACCCATGATGATGCTGGAGATGCATCAGTACCCATGATGATGCTGGAGATGCAGCAGCACCCATGATAATGCTGGAGATGTAGCACCACCCATGATGATGCTGGAGATGCAGCGCCACCCATGATGATGCTGGAGATGTAGCACCACCCATGATGATGCTGGAGATGCATCAGTACCCATGATGATGCTGGAGATGCAGCACCACCCATGATGATGCTGGAGATGCAGCACCACCCATGATGCTGCTGGAGATGCAGCACCACCCATGATGATGCTGGAGATGCAGCACCACCCATGATGATACTGGAGATGCAGCGCCACCCATGATGATGCTGGAGATGCAGTGCCACCCATGATGATGCAGCGCCACACACGATGTCTTTAGAAAGGATCACACAGGAGCCACCCGCCTACTCCACTCTCAGCATGCCTCCTGCATCACCCAACTTCCAGAGTGGATAGAGTCCATGAGGCTGAAGAGAAAGCATAAGCTGGATTAGCATGAACATCAACTTTCCCTAGACCCCATGGACCAGCACAAATCTGGTTTTTATGCAGGAGACCACATTCTCCCTTCTCAGAAAGCTTTGTTGCAGAATAGAAACAAAAGGTAAATCTCCCAAGTCTCTTCCCTAGGAAAAGAGTCAACAGGTCTAACCCTCTGCAATGGGAACACTAATTGGATTCAACTTCTGCCACTTGAGTTGCCTCCCCTCAACACAGCCACAGCTCTTCCTCTACAGAGTATTCATATCAATAGAAAACCCAGTGGTGTGTGATCCAAGCTCCCGTATGGAACATCAAGGCTGAGCTTGTAGATTTGACACGACTTGCCTTTGGAGAATGAGAACATTGAGCCCAGCTCCCACTCTGAGCGATGTGGCTTTTAGTACAGAAGAGAAGGGCAGCATTTATCTCCACCACCAATGAATTTATCAGACTGGAAAAAAAGCCTCTTCAAAACCACAGTGACAACCAAAGTCAGGAGCAAGGTCATTGGGTCTATGGCTAGAGTCTGTGGGCCCTCTCTGTAGAGAAACCACACACCAGGAACATAGATAGAATTTTGGATTTTTTTTTCGAGGCAAAGACTGCATTCTGGTAATTTTTAGTTTTAGTAAAAATGTCTAAATAATTCAGACTGACCTCTCACCAAGAAACTAGAAAGCAGAGCAAAGCATCATTAAAGAGCCTGGGGCCATTGGAGAACTAATAAGAAGGTGCTCTAATTTTGTTTCTGATGCTTCAACAAACACCCCAACAAAACAAGCTGAGGAAGGGTTTGTTTGGCTTAGGATTCCAGGTTAGAGTCGGTCCATTCAGGCAAGTCCAGGAGCCTGAGTCATAAAGGAAGAGTAAAATATGGGAATAAGAGAAAAAGCACAGAGAGATAGGATAACCAAAGTATCTGGAGCTTTTAAATTAACCAATTAATTTTAATTTAAAAATGATTTTTATTCATGTGTACGTGTGTGTACCTGCTTTTTTATATGTGTATCATATACATGCAGGTTTCCATGGAGGCTGGAAGAGGGCATCAGATCCCCTGGAACTGGAGTTTATAGGGGCTTGCAAGTAGCCTGATGTGGGTGCTGGAAACCAAATCCATGTCCTCTGGAAGAGCAGCAAGTACTCTTACCTGCCATGGCATTTCACCAGCCCCCATTTATTTATTTATTTATTTATTTATTTATTTATTTATTTATTTATTTATTTATTTATTTATTTTTGAGTTGTGGTCTCACTTGGTAGACCAGGCTGGCTTTGGACTCAGCAGGTAACCTAGGCTAACCTCAAACTCACAGCAGTACTCCTAATTCAGTATCTCAACTCCTGGGATATTGACAAGAACCGCCATGTCCAGCTAAACATTTGACACATTTCTTCTGTAAAAGGATAAATGAATGAATATCTCAAGCCAGAGCTAAGCCTCTGAGTTTCCAGATGTTTAAACAGATTTTTAAAAGGCCTTAAACTTAATTATCCCCTAAAGACACACTATCTTCTTGAAAACTTGAGTCCCTGTCATGGTTGAAAAACTCCCCAAATACAAATATCTTGCAGTAGATTGGTGTTCTCAGCTGCAGCCACACCACCTGTGCAAGCACAGTTAAGACACACTGAGGCACGTGGCCTCTCCAATGGGATGCGGACGCCTGGCCCTGGATTCTAACCGATGGATGCCGTTTCTGAGAGGGCAGGCTACTGATTTTATTAGGTGTGTGAGCCACAGGCTGGGAGAAGGGATTACACTGTAATTCAGCAAGGCACTTTTGTTTTCCATAATAGTAAGCTTTTTAGAACTTCCTTTTTTCTTTTGATTTCCCCAAGTTCTTAGATTTTTCTTTTTCTTTTTGATTTTTCAAGACAGGGTTTCTCTGTAGTCTTGGCTGTCCTGGAACTCACAGAGATCTGCCTGCCTCTGCCTCCAGAGTGCTGGGATTAAAGGCATGTGCCACCACAGCCTGGCTTTTCTTTCTTTCTTTCTTTCTTTCTTTCTTTCTTTCTTTCTTTCTTTCTTTCTTTCTTTCTTTCTTTTTTTTTTTTGGTAGATTTTTTGGTAGATCTTAAAAATATCCTGGTTGGGGTTGGAGAGGTGGCCCAGGGGTTAAGAGCACTGCCTGCTCTTGCAGCTGACCTGGGTTCAGTTCCCAGCACCCACAAGTAGCTCACAACAGCCTGTAACTCCAGTTCCAGATGATCCAACACCCTCTTCTGGCCTCCTCAGGTATTGCATGCGCATGGTGCATATACATACACGAGAAAACACTCATACACATAAAATAAAAATAAATCTTAAAAAGAAAACCTCTTTGGAGCTCTGTGAGATAGGTTAGTAGGTAAAGGTGTTATCAGCAAGGCTGATGACTTGAGTTTGATCTTTGGAATCTACACAGCAAAGGGAAAGAACCAAGTCCCAAAAATTGTCCCCTGGCCTGTACACCCCCAATACACATATGCACATAAATAAATAAATAAATGTAACAATAAACTTAAAAATAACATGCATTGAATGAAAGCTACAAATAAACATGTGTGTATACACACAGAAAATTTATTTCTTCCAGAATGATCCCAATGCAAATTTTGATGAGGGGTTAATATATTTTCATGTGAGCTACAGAACACAGAATAACACTGGACCACTTAATGGAAGTGGTAGTGATTTTTCTTCATTAAAATGGGTTTCTACCTCACAGAGAAGCATGGCACTTACTTCTCAGCCTGGGAATCCTCTAGACTCACCAAATGCCCCAGCATGGAGAAGGAGCTGGTTTAAAATGGTTGTGATGCTCAGTAGGAAAGAAAATCCTTCAAGGAAGGTCAGGGTGTTGCCCTTGAAAATACTGGATCACCACTTGTCACACAGAGAAGCAGGGGACGGAGTGGAAGTCTTTTCTGTTCGTGGTTACACTGAACAGAAACCCACTGACAAAGCTTCCTCTCTAGTCCCCAGCCTTGACTGTTGACATAATGGCCTTGTTGTTAGAGACAGAGCACATGATGGAGGCCCATTATGCGGAAGACAGAGGCTGGCCAGGCGCACCAGCAAAGGGATGGTTACTGCCTGGGTGAAGGATCCTCACGGTGAAGGGAAATTGGCCTTTCGCTCCTGCTGAGGCTAATTTCCGAGTTTCTGTGAGATCTTCCCTTGGTGATGGCTTTTCCATCACCCGTGTTGCCTGTTTCTTGAATTAAATTCCTTTTAAATACTTGTAGTGATTCCATCTTACTTTGGTTGATGTAGTTTGGGACCAGGAGTACTGACCACAGAGAAGGTCATTTTAAAGTGGGATTCTAGGATAGATTGTCATCAGTTTGAGCAGTTTCAGAGGTGTCCCAGTCAAGAGGTAAAAGGTGGAACGCCGCCCTCTTGGTACACTCTCCTTTCCCCATAGTAAAACTGCAGACTCGCTGCCCTTCCAGAACAACTGCAGCCCAGGCAGGCCTGGCTTCGCTGGTGAGACCATGCCACAGCTCAAGCTGATGGTGCACACACAGATGTGTGGCTTCCAGGAGCCACCCTTGAAGAGACGGCTCTTCCTTCCCCTTTCCTTCATTCTGGTGCTTGGAATACGGAGCTCCCACAGATTCTCAGGTTATTCCTTGGGGTCACAGAGGAGGCTCTTTAAGGAGCCTTGTCTCTGACAAGGAGTGTCCTCACAGCCCAGAGGCTGATGAGCCACCAGTGGAAGCCAGGCGCTCTTGCACATAATCAGGATCCAATACTCCAGCCGGAGAGCACATGAAGGCCTGGGATAAAGAATATAATTCATGTGTTTATGATTATTATACCTCCCCATTGGATCCTTTTATCATTATTTAATGGCCTTCTTTGTCTCTAGAACAAATTTTGGATTATAGTCTTTTTTTTTTTTTTTTTTTTTTTTAGATAGTCTCACTATGTTACCCAGGCTGGCCTTGAACTTGCCTATCTTTGCATCGGCCTCTTGAGTGCTGGAAGCCTGGCTCAGGGGTGGCTTCACAAAGCACGTATTTGAGAAATTGAACCTTTAACCTTAGCTGATTGCATGTCACCAAAAAGTGACTCCAAGAGGCCACACAACGTCCTGACCTTGAGGACACTGACAGTGCACACTTCATGAGTTTCATGAGACCACAGTTGCTCCCCTTCACTCCCAAACTGGGGCTTTCCTCAACACCTTAAACTTAGCAGCCAAGATGCTAATCCAGTAATCCAATTTCTTGTGCAAACTTTTTCAAGAGGCCTGTCTTTGCTGAGACTTCCCCAGCCCCAGTGTAAGCTGGTGAGCCATCCCACACTCATCCCCAAGCCTTCCCAACCACAGCAACGTAATCTATGCTGGAAGCTGGCTGTCATAACTTCAGCTAAGCTGATGAGTCGTGAATCTGCTCACTACCTATGTGCTTTCGGCTTTAATTTGAAGTAAAAAAAAATACCCCTGAATAGATTACAAGGTTCTGGAGAGGAGTCTTCCTGTCTCCTTCCCCAGACATGCACTCGTACCCATGGGTGTTCTGCATGAGACAGTGTGATGGTTGGCCTTCACTGTCAACTTTGATGGGGTTTAGAATCACCATGGAAACATCTCTGGGCATGTCTGTGAGGGAGTTCTAGATTAGGTTAGAAGACCCACCCTAAATATGGGCTGGGGTCCTGGACTGAATAGAAACAAGAAAGTGAGCTGAGCACCAGCGTTCACCTATCCACTTTCTTTGAGTGCAGACTCAGTGTGACCTGCTGCCCCACACTCCGCCGGCCGCCATGCTTCTCCCACCATAGTGGACTACAGCCTGCAACTGTGAGTCAGAAGCAATCCTTCCTTCTTCCAGTTGCTTTTGTCAGGAGTTTGACACAGCGACGAGAGCAGTGACCAAGTCACAGGCATGAAGCCTGGAGTCTGGGTGTGACCATCTCCCATGCTCAGCCATGAGCAAGGCAGTGACCCACTCTGGCCTTGCTAGGAAAACGTGGTGGTGCTTGGGGTGAAATCTCATTGGCTAGATCCTATGCATCTAAACTGTCCATGAATCCTCCTCTTCTCCTTCAGCCCACAGACTCCACCTCTCCCTCTCACCTCAGGCCACCCCAGTGCGTCCAGATTCCATGTTCCTGGGGTCCTGTGGTCCCCGTTTATTCTTTCCTGTTACCACCCTCAGAAGCTTGAGCTTTCCCAGGTGACCTACCCTGAGCCCTCCAAAGCTTGTGGATATTGTCCTCTGTTCTGTCTGACTAATCTCCTGTTCCCTTTGCTCTTAAGAATTGAGGGGCTTTCGTTTTTTTTTTTTTTTTTTTTTTTTTTTTTAATCATTTAAAGCTCATTTTAACTAGGTTCATGGGGCTTTGCTTAGACTCAGCCTGCTGTGCCATTCTGGGTCAGCCTTTTCAGATTTTTTTCTATTTGTTATTTTGAGAGTGTGAGGTGGGCTACAGAAAAGACATGATGTTTAAAATTCTGTCCTCAAACAGCCCTGGAGAGAACAGAAAAAGAGAATCTGGAGTGGGGAGAAGCAGGCCGCTTTCCACTGTGGCCCTGCCCAGGCTGGCATCTTTCCCCGGTGCTGAGGAGACTGCCAAGACTGGCGGTGGCCCACTTCCTGGTGTTGGGAACCAGCCTAAATCTGGACACTACCCCTTCCCACAGCCCGCAAGTGTGGGACCTTCCGCCACTGGGAACTTTTGTGTCTCAGTCAGGCTGTGAAAGGGGCTTTGTTAAATTGTGCAGTGAGTATTGTTGATATTGTCTTTCCATTATCTACATATTTTTAATTTTTTTTTAAGAAGAGAGATCATCTGCCAGTTCTTGGTGTGTGTGTGTGTGTGTGTGTGTGTGTGTGTGTGTGTGTGAGAGAGAGAGAGAGAGAGAGAGAGAGAGAGAGAGAGAGAGAGAGAGAGAGAGAGAGAGAGAGCACAGCAGAGTGCTTTGACTCTGCCTGGGTCCACTGTCCAGACTACAATGTTTCTTAAACATATAATCCTATTTTCAGTTCAATTAGCTCTACTTTCTCCCTTCCTTTCCTTTCTCTTGTCTCTCCCTTCTCCCTCCCCCTCCTCCCTCTCCTCTCCTTTATTTTATTTTTGTCAATGCTAGGAACTAAACTCAGAGTCTCACACAGGCTAGACAAAGGTTCCTGTGATCAAGTCAACCAGCCAGGGTTTTCTTTTCGCAAAGTGTTAAGTCCAAGCACGACCACTAGGGGGTGCAGGAACTGTATCACAAAGGGTCCCCCAGAGGGCGCCACTGGGGTATTTACAACATTTAATGCACAAAGTGGATGTTTTTCTTATAAGTTTTAGAAAACATTACAAACCAGCAGACATTTAAAATTTCTATATTGATGATCAAATTCAATCGGAGAAAAAAAGGAGGGGGCACCTACTAAATGCCTGGATAGCTTGTCTATTTCAACATGCAACCAAT
Source organism: Peromyscus eremicus (assembly GCF_949786415.1). NCBI lineage: Eukaryota > Metazoa > Chordata > Mammalia > Rodentia > Cricetidae > Peromyscus > Peromyscus eremicus. The sequence goes on from NC_081422.1 coordinate 114,074,139, forward strand.
TCATCCATCAATTTAACCAATATTAAGTGCCTACTGAACGCTTCCTAAATGCTCTCATTGTCTGAATTCATTCGGATATCTCACATGTGGCCCCAGGATGGTTTAGAATCGCTGGTTAAAGAGAGCAGGACTCGTTCTTGTTAAGAAAGAAACCAACAGAGTTGGAAGCAAGCCCTGGGAAGAGGGCTCATCTATACAAGCAGCTTCAGATGAAATTCCACATTTTTCACTCAGATTCCATTGGATAAAAATTTGAGGTTAACACCCACTTACTTTAAGGAAATGCATTCATTTTTTAGCTGTTCCAACTGACATTCATATTGGCACCATTCTGTCCCCAGTTCTAGAAGGGACGAATAAGAAATTCCCTCACTGCATGGCAATACTGGAACAAGCTGGTCACTCCTCCCTCAAAGTACCTATCCCTGTGATGTGCTAGATAATTGACATCTAGCAATGTCAAGTTCCAGCATCTTCCTTTCATATGAAGCCTTATGCAGAGGACAAAAGGACAAACCACGCTGAGGGACTGGAAATGGGGAATCCGGACACTGTTGGACTTGCTGACTGTTTACCACATCAAGGCCATCTGAGCACATTGCACATAAGGCCAAGGAGTCCACTGCACCCAAAAGGGAAGTGTACTTGGAGCTGGAGCATGTGTTTATCTTTGTCATGGCAGTGATGGGGACCACGGCGGCAGTGATGCCTGTATACGGTCCATCCTTTCTATCAACAGGAAAAGGTGTTACACACTCAGTCTCAGGATAAATACGACTGCAAGTGTGGGCGGGGGAAGAGGGGAGATGAGGGAGAGAGATGGGGCTGGAAGATCAAGGAAAGAAAGGATGTGAGGGAGAGAGGGGGAGATAGGAAAGAGAGGAGAGGGGAAGAGGGAGAGGAAGAGAAAGGGGAAAATGGGGATAGAGAGAGAAGATGGGAGATAGAGGGAGAGAGAAAGAGGGGATGGAGCAGAGTGGGAGAGAGGGGGAGAGGGTGGGGAGAGAGTACAGATGGGGGAGAAGGAAGTAGGGAAAAGAGGAGAGGAGAGAGAAGGGGAAGAGAGGCTTGGCTTAGATGCTAGACTTAGAATAAATGGCTGTGAATGGTGGATAGATGGATGGGTGGAAGGACAGATGGACAGAGGGATAGATAGATGGAAGGATGGACAGATGGGTGGATGGGTGGGAACTGATGGCAGAGATGTAGGAGGAGTTGTCACAAAGAAGGTCACATTTGGAGGCCATGTGCAGGCCTGAAGACAGCAGCAGGTGCCCACAGTGGACACTGCTCCTTGTCATTGGGGAACCCATTCTGGCTTTGACTACCTGGTTGTTTTATGTATGACTTAGATGGGAAAAATATTTGAGTGTTGTTTCTACTTCAGAGAAATCTTTCAAGCACGGATACTACTTAAAACCAGGTAGTATCCACCAAGACATCTCTGAACCATTTCAGAAGGTACACGATCACACCGTCAAATGCCATCAACTACTGCTGATTCCAGAAGTTCTGAGAGAGCCCTTTCATTCTACACAAACAAAGCTCAGCACAGTTCCTAGTAAAAGCTACATTTTTCTTTGATCCCATGAGAAATCTCATTTCTCATGTCCATAAGTTTTCGTTTGACATCTCAGGGTGAGGGAGCATCCACAGAGTCAAGATTTATTTTTGATCATCTCATCTCTAGAAGGGAGTTGATCTCTAGAGAAACATGGGCTGGAAATGCCTGAATTTAGCACCCTTGAATTATCAGTGGCAAAGAGCAGAACCTATGTCTTTCAGGAGAAAGGGGCTCAGGTACAAATCAGAGTTTGGTTTTTGGAGCCTCCCCCCCCAAACTCTAATTTAAAACTCCAGGAGAGGCATGAGAACACTGAGTAGCTGATTTGCCTAAAGGAATTATTGTTCAGTTTTGAAGAAAAGATTTCTCTTTCGATTAATGAGGGTAAATTTTAAAACATTTTCATTTCCCATTCAAAATTAAATTTAATGGTTTAATTTGTATTTACAAATATTAGAATTTTTCTCAAGGATTATTATATAATACTTTATTGGAAACCAATTTTAGTTAAGGTTTAGAATGCATTTTAAGTATGGCTCTCCACATATGTATGTTTCTATATGCACAAGGCCTTCAGGACTTCAGAAGACTTCTCTATGCTCATGTATGCTAACTCCTTCCCTGTTCATGCCCGCCGTGTGTGTGTGTGTGTGTGTGTGTGTGTGTGTGTGTGTGTGTGTGTGTGTGTAAGTAAGCCAGACAACTTCTGGTTTCAGTCTTGTCTCCCAACTTGTTTGAGGCAGGGTCTCTCTGTTGTATACTCCAGTTTATCCCAGGCTAGCTGACCTACTAACTTCTGGGGACTATCCTGTCTCCATCTCTCATCTCACCAAAGGGACGTTGGAATTACAGATGCATGTTACTGTGTCTGGCTTTTGTGGGTTCTAGTGACCCAAACTCACGTCCTCACGGTTCTGCAGTGAGCTCTTTATCTACTGAGCCTCCTCCCAAGCCCCAATACCCAAATTTCATGGCTGTTAGATTTTCTCAAAAATGGAATAATTTGGGGTATGCTGATTTTATGCCTGGTTTCTTTGGCTCAGTATCATTGTTTCATCTGTCCTCATCACTCAATGTTATTTTATTGTGTGACTATTCTGAATTTAAACCACCTTTCTCTTGTTTTTTGGGGAGATTTCTGTGTCTGTTTATCTTACATTCTTCCCTAGGAGAAGAATTGATGACATCTCTGGTTATAGCCAGTGTCTGTCACGGTCATCACCCTGGTAACTTTAATGATATCTTACTATGGTTAAACTTGCTGTTGCCCTGAACACTACTGATGTTACATCTCTTTGCCATGCTTGGTTTTGTTTGAGGAGAAACTAAGAACATATCTTATGTCTTACTCCCATCTTGATGTTAGAATTGTTAAATAAATAATACAAGAAATCAATGTATACATCTCTAATAATGCTCATGGAGCTCTTGGGGAAAAGATATAATATCCTGGGATAATATTCCATTAATCATACTGCCTAGAATTCCTAAGGTGTGTTGGTGGCTACCTCACAGTACTAAATGAGTAGACATGGAGGGCATATTGTATTGTAATGGACAGACACTTTACATGTATGAGGGAACAGGCAAAGAACATAAATTACAGATGTTTAAAACTATTAAAAACATTTCCAATTCCAGCCATGATGGAATGCCAAGTATGAGCAGCTCTAAAATATACAAAAATCTTATGAAATATATATAAAAAAGTCAAGACTGTGGACCAGACAGTGCAGATCTGCTATCCTTGAGAAAAAGGAAACCCACAAGATGTGAGAATAGCAATATTCCCTGATAGCAACAGCGCCAGGCTCCTCAATATCCACCCTTGCTGGATGCCCACCCTACAGATTTCAGATGATTGGCCAGCCCCATGAATACATGAACCAGTTACTAGAAATCTCTTCCCATCCACACATCAGAATGTCAGCCCATCCATCCATCCATCCATCCATCCATCCATCCATCCATCTATCCATCCATCCATCCATCCTCTGATTCACTAGTTGAACCCTGACTGATTCAGGAAGGATGGGATTCAGAAGAAGTTAGACAATGGATTGAACTTACAAGTCATGCTGGTAAGGGATTTTTAAGTGCAAGATGTGAGCAGTTACAGCCCAAAGGATTCTTAATGTCAACTTCTACCCACTGAACTGCCAACCTGATACAAAATTACAGTGGTGAGAAAGGGCTTAAAGAGAACCTAGAGATACTTTAACTTTGGTAAATCTATTCCAGGGAAATAATTGTAGTGAAATAAAACAAATAAGTTTTGTGATGGTTCATCTTCACTGTTAACTTTACTGGACTTAGAATCTCCTGGGAGACACAGCTCTGGACACGCCTGTTAGTGTTCTGGGGAGGTTCAACTGAGGAGGGAGACACGCTTTATATGTAGATGGCATCTTTCCACGGGCTGGACTCTCAGACTGAACAAAAAGGAACAAGGGACTGAGCACCAGCATTCATCTCTTGGCTTCCTGACTGTGGGTGCCAGGAGCTGCCTCAAGATTTTGACATTACACATTCCCCACCACGACGGGCTGAACCCTCAAACTGTGAGCCAAAATAAACCTCCCTCTGACCCTCACTCCCTTCCCTCCACCCTTCTCCTCTCCCTCCCTCTCTCCCTTCCTTCCTCCTTCTCCCTCCCTCCCTTCATCCTTCCATTCCTCCTTCTCCCTCCCTCCCTCCCTCCCTCCCTCCCTCCCTCCCTCCCTCCCTCCATTCCTCCCCCTCCCTTCCTCCCTCCCTCCCTCCATTCCTCCTCCCCCTCCCTCCCTCCCTCCCTCCATTCCTCCTCCCCCTCCCTCTCTCCCTCCATTCCTCCTTCTCCCTCCCTCCCTCCCTCCCTCCCTCCATTCCTCCTTCTCCCTCCCTCCCTCCATTCCTCTTCCTCCCTCCCTCCCTCTTTCCTTCCTTCCCTTCCTCTCTCCCTCCTGCTTCCTTTGTCAGGCATTTTATAACAGTAATAAGAAGATAATTAGCATACTTATATACATACACATATAGCAGTTTTACTGTACATATGTCAAACTGCCACAGCGTACTGATGATAACTCAGTAGTTTGAAATACGACACCCATATATTAGCTCACAGTTCTGTAGGTCAGGCATCTGCCAAGGTGTGACTGTTGTCTGGGCAGCATATTGCAAAGCTGAAGTCAGGATGCCAGTAAGTTGAATTATTTCTTGGAGGCTTGGAGGAAGTCACATGGCTGTGGCAGAATTTGGTTCCTCGTGACTGTGGGACCGATGGTCTCTACCCTTGCTAGTTGTTGGTTATGGTAGGATGCTGTGGGATGTCTTTCTGTATGCCGTGAATATGTGTTGCTCTGATTGGTTGATAAATAAAGCTGCACTGGCCTATGGCAGGGCAGGATAAGGTTAGGTGGTACAGTCAAACTGAAGACAAGAGGGAGGGTGGAGACTGGGAGAAACCAGCCACTTCTGACGGAGCAACAAGATGCCAGCAGACCAGTAAAGCCATGGCCATGTGGCAGCATATAGATTAGTAGAAATGGGTTGAGTTAAGTTGTAAGAGCTAGCTAGCAAGAAGCCTGACCCATAGGCCATACAGTTTGTAAATTATATAAGCCTCTGTGTGTTTACTTGGGATCAAGCTGCTGTGGGACATGGGTGGAGAGATTAGTCCCGACCATGGGGCCGGGCAGGGCCAGAGAAACTTCCAGCTACAGTGGGAACTGCCAGCTCCTAGGGGCTGTGCATATATTCCTCGCATGTGCCCCTCTCCGTCTTCACAGCACCTCTCTCATGTCATGGAACCCATGTCACTCCTGAGTCCTTTGTTTCTCATACCTGGATTTAGAGAACTCATATGATTGGTCAGACTCTCACCTTCCCATGGCCCTGGGAATTGCATGAAGTGTGAACACCAGGAAAAGAGGAATGTTAGAGACTGTAATGGTTAGCTTGTCAGCCTGGCGCAACATAGACTTACCTAGGAAGAGTCTCAGGGGAGGAACTGTCTACATTTGGTTGGTCCATGGACATATCCTGGGGAACTGTCTTAATTAAGTTAGTTAATGTGGGAAGACTCAGCCCTCTGTGGGCAGCACATTTCTCTAGGCAAGGATCCTGAGTTGTAATAAAAGTGAAGAAATTGAGCAAGTGAGCATGCATCCATTTCTTTCTGCTCCTGACTGGATGTGGTGTGACCAGCAGGTCCAAGCTCTGGCCTTGACTTCCTCACAACTGATCTGGAATTGTGAGCTGAAATAAGCCCCTTTCTGCCCTGGCTTTTGTCATCACAGCAACGGGAACAAAACCAGGACAGAAGTCATTTCAAAACTGTCTCCACCACAATGTCTATCTCTGTTTGCAGCTTGGATAGCTGTGTAGACAGTAAGACACATAGAGTGTTTATTCCTGACCTGGACTACGTTCTAATACGTATTTCTCAGAAATAAACAAATCCTAATCTAAGCCAGAAGGCTTCGAGTGTGAGAGTTGGGTAGCCTCATTCTTTTGACACAGTTTCCCTATGTTGACATCCTCACATACTGAGCCACCTTTAACAGCAGAGGACGTAGAAGGCGCAGTGCGGAGAGGGGGGCTGTTGTATATCAGGTGTGAGTTCACGAGGGTCCATGGACAGAAGACACAGAGGCACTCTAGGGATGAGAATTTTAGCCTTTCCAGCTGCGGTGTGTGTGTGTGTGCGTGTGCGTGTGCGTGTGCGTGTGTGTGTGTGTGTGTGTGTGTGTGTGTCAATCTCTCTCAGACTGACTCAGGCCACTTAGCTAAGGGCCTTTTTTATTGTTATCCAGTTCACACCTTTAGCAAGTTAATTTCCTTTACCAAAACCTCTTATCTAAGCTCCCCAAAGGAACAATGCCAAATGAAATTCTCAATTAAGGGACATCTCTGTTTGCCAGGTTCTCCCCCAACCAAGTTTTGCAGCTTTAGGAAACTCTCAGACAAGATTTATGTATTTCAAACAGAAAGAGACAGGGTCAGATTAAAGCTAGGTGCTAACACTCTGGAATGTGTGGAACTCTGCCAGCAGTGGCTGGTGGGCAGAGCCCTGGGAGCTGCCAAACCATAAGCAGGGTCATTGTAAGGGCCTTGTTAGAACTGCTGCCAGGTGCAGGAGGGCAGAGGGGAACCCGGGGTACTGAGATAAGCAAGTGGATTTCTACTGCCTTTCCTTTCGGGGTTTCTGCCCACACTAGACAACATTTTCAAAATATTTGGACAGAAGTAGAATGTGTTTGGCAGACATAGGCTGCCAGCTGATGGCAGACTCCATGACAACTGCACGGTGGAGCAAGGCAGGCTGTGAGGGCAGGGCTCCTGGGAGATGACTTAGTCCAGAGGGCACATGTGGAGCAGTTCTGCTGGCTTTGATAGGGCTGACTCTCCTTGAAAAGGCTCTCCGGGCCTTGTTCTCTGCTCCTCAGGTTCTTATTTCTGAGTCACTATTATGGAGTGAATAGGAAATCCTCGGCTGAGGATACAGTGGAATTGGGAGTGTGCTTGCTTAGCATGTCTGAAGCCCCAGTTCAATCCCCAGCACCAAGTACACTGGGCATGGCGGTGCCTGTCTCCCAGCATTTGGGAAGAGGAGTCATGAAGATCCAAGGTCAAGTTGAAGGCCATCCTCAGCTACATAGTGAGTTGGAGGTCAGCCTGGGCTACCTAAGATTCTATCTTAAAAAAAAAAAAATCTGCCCATAAGTTTTTTTTTTCCTTCGGACTACCAGGCCCTGGTGTTGACTGGTTTCTGGAGGCCTGGGAGAACTGTCCCTGTTTCTGCTGTCACTCCATCGCTGTACCAGCCAAGCCATTCTGCTGGAGGCCTGCAGCTTGTTTACATGCTTCAGGGGGTTTAACTAGTGAGTTTTTTCTTTTCCATAATAAACATACAGGAACAAAGGAGCCATGCTTCCTTGAAGCTTGTAAGTCACTCGTGCATCTTCTTGTGAATTGTGTTCTGAACTTTCTCAGGAACCACAGCACTCACTAAACTTCCCAGCAGGGCCCCACACTGCATTCATACACACAAGCTGGCCCAGAAAGCAATGCTATCTGATGTATGCTCCCCATAGCTGCCTCCCAGTTCCTGCCCATGGTGCCCCCAATCATCCCTTCTCCATTTCATAAGACTATTTTCAAGGTTAAAAAATGCTCTTTAAAAATTTTTTTTTCATGTCAGTGAAGGCTTTGAGGAGAAAACACATCTTACTGTCTTAGACTCCTGACCTCTATCAGCAGCCCAGGCCAGGCGAGGAGAGCGGGGCACACAGAAAGGAGGAGGCAAAGCTTGCTTTGGCATGCTCCTCCCTCCAGGGGTCTGTCTCTGGATTCAGGCAGCATTATCCCACTCCTGGTCATAGCACAGGGAGGAAACGAGCCCACCACAGCAGAAATATTGAAAACTACCCCCCCCATCTGATAGGATGGCTCTGAGCTTGAAGTAAGTTACATAGATTCCTCGGCAGCCACATGAGGCCACTGAGTCCACATGTAGTGCACACACCTGTGGCACCAGAATTCTGGAGATAGGCAGGAGGATAATGAGTTCAAGGCAAGTCTGTGGTACATGATGAGACAGTCTAAAACACATACATATATACATATGGATATACAGACATACACACACATATATACATACACACATACATACATATACACATACATACATACATACATACATATATAAAACCAAAACATTTTCCTACAATGGTTTGTGCTTATAAAATAGGGGAGTGTTTTTTTCCTTTAGTACAAATATTGCTGATTTGGCCCTTGAAATAAGATCCGTCAATGCTCCTGGCTGGCCTGGAACACACGGAGATCCACCTGCCTCTGTCCCCCAAGTACTGGGATTAAAGGCGTGTGCCACCATGTCCCACTCACAGTGTTTTATTGCAATAGCATTCCACACGGGTGGGAATAATAGACACATTGCCATATCCCCACCAGAGGAAGACTTTTTTCTGTAAATAACATAAAAAGTGACCATCCTACTGCTAAATGACCAATGTTCACTTCTTCGCCTGGAATTTGGATACAGACAATTATCATAGTCAGCATCAGGGGTCAAGGTGACACAAACCTAGAGTCACCTGAGAAGAAGGAACCTCAACTGAAGAATTGAGCAGATCTTATTGGCTTTGGGCACATCTGTGGGGTACCTTATTAGGAGGGCACAGCCCACTGTGGGGGGGAGAGGAACGTACCTGTACTAATCAGTGTGACCTATAAAGATGGACTCGGAGTGAAAAAAGAAGAAGAAGGCAGACGGCCCCCGTGGAGTGACTGGAGGGGCCAAGCCAGACAGCAGCTTGAATTGTATCCAGCGTGCTGGAGTGCGTGCTCTTGTCTACCTCGTGCATCTGCCACTGAGTGCAGCGTGTCACCTGAGACAGTGTCTCCCATCAGCCACCCAACTCCTCTTCCTCACCCTCCTTTCTGTCTCCCTCATTGCCTCTCAACAATCTTCATTTTTAAGCCATGTAACCTGTTCCTACAGTATTTTGTTTAGAAAAACAGGACATGGGAAGGTGTCTCTAGCCGCAGGGAAGAGGTTTCAAGTCTTGCTTTGGACAGGAGGCGCTGTCAAAATGATGTAGGATGTTGCGGTCCCTGCCTCCTCTCCTCTCAGCCTACGCTGGAAACTCCTGTCCTAGAAAAAAGAGAGCTGGGGAGCAGAGAGGATTCTCTCAGAACAGCAGCATCGGCATAAATGAACCCCTGGGAGGAAAATGAGATGGGGTGACTTGTCCGAACCTGAGAAAGCTGGAGCGGACAGGATCTGAACCCAGTTGTGGCTGGTTCCATATGCACTGTAACCCCTGCATTCCCGGGCCTCCCGTCTAAGGAAGAGGGCACACAGTAGGTTAGCACAGGTAAGTGTATTTGTTTCTTACAGAGCTGCACACTTTTCACTGACAGCATGGCAGTCCATGCTGGTCTGTTTTATTTTTATGAGTGATTCTAGAACCGTCTCGTCCTTCATGTACTGTAATTATCTCAGGAGTATCCGATAATTCAAAATCCCAGAGACATTGCATTTTCGTTTTGCTCTTCCTGAGTGTGTGTGCACGGATGGAGGCCAGAGTTGAGTGTCTTCACGGATCACTGTCTACCATACATCCTGAAGCAGGGTGTCTCACTTGAACACAGAGATCTCTGCTTCAACTAGTCTGGCCAACCAGCTTGCTTGGGGGATCCTATGCTTTCTTCCCAAGCACTGAGAGAGCAGATGGGTCACTAACCCGCCTGGTATTTTTACATGGGAGCTGGGTATCTGAATGCAGGTGTCCACGCTTGCCCGGCAAACATTTCACCAGCTGAGCCGTCTCCCCAGGCCATGAAAAGATGTTTTGCTAGATAGACCTGAGCAAGCAAAGGATTCTTCATCTGTGAATATCCAACCATTTTAAAGACTAAGGCATTGGGAACAATGATCCGAGCAGGGAGCCTGTTAATCCAGGCATTGTATTCAGGGTGGAAGAAGCCCAGGGTTTGCAGGCAAGCATAGCTGAAGTCTGCAGAATGATACATCTGTTCTCATGGAAACACCTCTGCTGGAGATGCTTCCTCAGCGATGTGACGTGATGAGAGGCCACGGAAGGGCTGCTTTCACAGATCCTGCATCTGCTTGGGCTGCATGGAGACTAGCAGGGCTGGTGTCCACATGCTTGGCTTAACCTGGCGGCTGGGAGACTCCAGGGGTGGGCAAGTCAGCATGGTATCTGCCTCCAAGATCCCTTGTATTGTGATGGCGTTGTCTTGTGCTATATTGTATGTGTATGGCTGGTTTGCCTGTATGTGTGTCTATACATCATGTGTGCACAGTGCCTATGAAGGCCAGAAGAGGGCGGCAGATTCCTTGGCACTGGAGTTCCAGGCAGTTATGAGACATCATGTGATGCTGGGAATAGAACCCAGGTCCTCTGGAAGAGCAGCCAGTGGTCTTGACTGCTAATCCATCTCCTCAGCCCCTCAAGAAAATGTATTTTTAAAAATAATACATTGTCTTTGAGATTTTCATGCATGTATACAATGTATCTTGATTATACTCACCCCATCCTATTCCTCTGACACCCCAACACACTTCCCTCCCAATCTCATGTCCTCTCATTTTAAAATAAATTCCCCTGCTGAGTCTAATTAGTGCTGCCCATATGCACACGGGTGTGGGGCCATCCCCTGGAGCAGGGACAACTTACCAGTCATCACCCCATAAAGGAAAGTGACTATCTCTCCTCCAGTAGCTGTCAACTAACAGTGGCTCCTTATCTGGGGGGGGGCACAAAAGCCCCTCCCATCCATAGTGGAGTCTTAAATCCCATGGTCTTGTGCAGGTAACTGCAGGTGCTGTGAGTTTGCATACAACAACGTGTTTATCCATTAGCGATCTAAACATGTGGTAGAGTTATGGCAGCGTGGACCAGACTCTAAAGTCTGTCACGTGGGTCTACATTTCTCTCTCTCTGTCAACATGGCTCCCCTTGCAAGATTGGTACAAAAGTCCAGTGGGAAGAGAAGCAGTCTAACATCTGGCTCTCACCTTTCACCGTCTCTCCAAGCCTCCCAGCACCTCATGCTTCATTCTCTGTCTTCTGGGTGAATTGTGTGAGGGTCCCAGCTTTATGACTGCCCCACAGCTGGTGCATTTATAGAGGGACAGTCATCACAGAAGAGCTCATTGGCTTCCAGTCATTCTGTGTCCAAACACTGATCATATCTTCCACCAGTTACAGAGGGTTCTTGGGTGGACAGAAAGGAGCAGGCATGAAGACAGCTCTCTCTGACCCAAGATAAGAACCTGCATTTCCCCAAACTGTGTAACTAATTTTATGTAAGTTGAAATTTGACAACCACTTTGAAACCAGAAGAGTTATGGGGGGAGCTGAGCACAGGAAAACATAGAAGGCTGAGGGAGTGTGTTGGTGTGTGTGGACCAGGCTGGTTTGGTGGGCTGGGAGGCGCTTAAGAATGGGAGAACTGGACCGGAGAGATGGCTCAGTGGTTAAGCACTAACTGCTCTTCCAGAGGATGTGGAAGGACCTGGGTTCAATTCCCAGCACCCACATGGCAGCTCACAGCTTGTCTATAACTCCAGTTAACTCCAGTTCTAGGGGACCTGACACCCTCACCCAGACATACATGAAATGAAGGAAAAACACTAATGTACATAAAATAAAATAAATAAACAAATAAAATATCTTTTTAAAGAAATGTTTAATTTAAATTTTGACTTACGTATAAAACTCATTTTTTTTTTAACCACTGGGTGGCGGCTGTGGCGTTGAGAGTGCTCACCCCAGCTCTGGCACTGGCCCTGGTGCCCACAGTCAGAGTGGACACTGGGCCCTCAGAGTGCCACCCCCCAATGCTAGCCCACTATGGCAGTGGAGAGGAGAATAAGGTCATCTGTTTGGTGGTAAAGGGAGTGATGTTTGATGTCGCTTTGGGAAAGCACTTTGATAGGTGAGGAGCCCCATACATAGACAGCTTGAAGGACTCCACTAGAGGTGTGGCCAAGATGTCCCTGGATTCCGCAGGTCTCACCCATGGTTCTACAGGACTCAAGGCCAGGGAGCCAGAGGCCCTGAGTGACATCTCCAGCAAGGTGTAGAAAGCCAAATACCCTATTGTTGGCAACATGGCTCACAGAACCCTTAACAAGGATGGCAGCCCCAACCTGGGCTCCATCTGCCTCATTTGCAAGGGCAGCTCCTTGCATGAGGTGGGACAGGTGTAAACATCCTGTGGAACAAGCTGCTGAAGCCTCAGAGTGCCCTGCACTGAATAAAGTGGATGCTTAACTTAGCCTGGAAAACAGTAACAACAGAGAAAGCTAACAAGACGACTGTTGGCAGCCTCTCCACCATTACCCCCTCCCCATCCTTAGTCGTAGGTGATCCACACTGGGCCAGCTGCCATCAAGGCCCTTTCCCTCTCCCCATACCCACCTCAGAGTTGCAGAGGTGACTTGGTCTGCAGCCCTTTGATGTGAGCTGGTGACATAGTTGCATTAACATTTGTCATTTGTCTCCAGGGACAGTCCGAGGGGCCTTATTGAAGCAGATTTGCACACTTGCGGCTTCTTAATTATCTCTTGCACCTGGTGCAGGCTGCACCTGCCCGGAGCTCCAGGAGCCCTTCCCCATCTGTTAGCCTCTCCATGCTTTGACGACAGTGGGACTCAGCTGGGGGCAGAACCCAGAGGTCAGGCCTCTAACTAACCTTCACCAGCTCCATCATCAGTACTCCGTGGGGAGCACGGCTTGGAGTGAGCTTCTCTTTGACTTGGATAAGTCTCACTGAGCCCATCCATCACATGACGCCCAGCTGCCCTGAGACATCTCTAGGGACAGGAAACAGGTGAGCTCCTTAGAACTGTGCCCAACTCGGGACTGTATGAGTTAGAACATGACCCCTGGGACCAAAGCCAGTGAAATCCAGACTTGGGTGCTGTAGGAAAATGAGGCACAGTTAGCTTTAATGGTTAACACAGTCTGGAGCTATCTGAGGAGGGAGTCTCAACTGAGGAACTGAACAGATCAAGTTGGTGGGTGAGCACATCTGTGGGGGATTGTCCTGATTGTTAATTGATGTAGGAAAGCCCGGCCCACCATGGGTGGTGCCATCTCTTGTCAAGTGGCCCTCCCTGGGTTGTATAAGAGAGCTAGCTAAGTAGGAGCTTGTGAGTGAGGCAGCATACAGCATTCTTCCATGGTCTGATCGAGTTCCTGACTGAGTCCCCACCCTGCCTCCCTCTGTGATGAACTGGGACCTGGAAATAGAAGCAGAAATAAACACCTCTCCCCCAAGTCATTTTGGTCATGGTGTTTGTCCCAGCAGCAGAATGCCATGAGAACAGAAGCTACGCTCAGCATCTGGCCCAAGGCTTTCACTTTTGCTGTGTGTTGTCTCCTAGCTGAAGAGGTGACAAATGGTTTACATGCTGAGGCTGTCCCTTCAAGCTCTTTCTGTGCTGGCTGACATCCAACTAGGATGTCACTCTTGAATGAGAAGTAAAGTTCACATTAGCTCTTTAGGGAACAGGGGTATGTTCTTTGCATGTAATCTTTTCCAAGATCTTTTCTCTCAAAAGGATGCTTGTCTGATCCATACTAACAGGACTTGTGAGCAAATCCTATATATTTGGATATATAGTGAATAAATCCCCAAGGCAAAACTGAATAATCCTTTATAACCCAGGCATGGCTCTGATACTCCCTTACCCACACTTCAATCTTTAACTTGCCTCAACTTCATCTTTATTGAGTATTGGGATGGACCAGGTGCTAGAGATGGGATGTGCCCCTGTGTGTAGAGCTCACAGTGGCCATCGGCGCATAAGACAAGGGAGTGTCGATGGCATGGTACAAGACACCATTACCGATGATCTCATACCTGCTGGCAAATGGACTGATTCTTGTCCATCATTCTTCAGTCTTGGGCACACCACTTTATAAACCTCCAAACCCAGTTTTCTAACCGTCCTGAAGTGTACTTTCTGTAAACGTTCATTTCAGACTACAGTGATGGGGTGTGCTTTTTATCACCATTTGCCTCAGTCCTCAGGTCCCTACATTGCTCTCATAACCACAGGGCCAATCTTCTCTGACATCTCTTTCTAATGCACTGACTTCCCAGCAGGGCAGATTGAAATGCCCTTGAGACTTAAGGATCTTCTACAAAAGACTATTATCTTCAAAGTCATAATTGGCTTAACCTATGTAAAATACATATGCACTTTCTTGTCCATCACAAGATTTTACCATTGTCCTTTTTAAAATTCTTTGTCGGCACTGTAATGAATTAAACCGAGTCATTTTGCTTTGCCATCAATAAGTGATTTTCCCCCCTGCTCTCCCCTCAGCTTGCCTGAAGGCTGATAAAAGCTACAGCTAGAAATTGTGCCTTCTGAGAAATGACAGCACAGAAGGACTGTTCTGAGTATTGGCAGCAGGGACTGCACCTGCTCCTCTAATTACTGCTCCTGTAGGGAGCATGCTCCTGGCTGCCGGCTTTGCAGAGTTGCTAACCTACCTCTGTGAGTGGAGGCCTGTCAGGCTGAGGGAAGAGGCAGCAGGCAGGATCCCAGCTCCCTTGTCACCCAGAAGTGGAAAACTTTCTTAAAAGTAGACAGCCGTCCCAGGTCTAGAAGAAACGTAAGAACTCGTTCTGTAGACACAATGTGACAGACAGAGAGAAACATTGTTTCTGGCTGTAACAAGTGTTTGTTGACATTGCCTTTAATGCACTACCATTATTCCTTATTACTTGCTATGCTGTAAGCATTCTACCACTGAACTCTGCCTCCAGCCCTTGGCTTTTCAGAAACAGGATCTCACCATATAGTCAGGCTTGGAACAAGTTATACCACACAGGCTGGTCTGACACTCTCCATTACCTTTCCTCTGTCTCCCTCAGGCTAGGCTTATAAGCATGTGCCACTAAGCCCAGCTAATGCTCTGTTTTTGAAGGTCATAAAAGAAAGCCCTTTGTATTAGTTTTCTGTTGCTGTGATAAAAATACCGTGATCAAAAGCAACTTAAGGAAGGAAGAATTTATTTTGGTGAAGAGAGGGATATAGTTCATTGTGATGGGGGAGGCATTGCAACAGGCAATGGGAGCAGAAAGCTGGCTGATCATGTTTTTCATCTACACACACAAAGCACAGGGCAGCAATAGGAAGTGTGGAGACGCTATACACCCTTAGATCCCACCCCCGGTGACATACTTCCTCCTGCCTGGCTCCATCTCCCAAAGGTTCCATAACCTCCCAAATGGCGCCAACAACTGGGGACCAAGGGTTCAAATACTTGAGCCTATGAGGGACATTTTCATTCAAACCACCACACCCTCTCCCTATATTTTGACAGGATCTTTCACCTGCTGTTGTACAAACTGGATAGAAGCACTCAGTGGGGTCTTCACTGAGCCCGCAGGATTCATGAGAGTCATTGCATGGGAAACCCTAACACAAATAACGATGTTTGAATGTGAAGTGTTGCCCATAGGCTTATGGTCCTCAGTGAGTGGTGTAGTTGGGAAGGTTGTGGAACCTTCAGGAGGCAGAATCTTGTTGGAAGAAGTGCATCTCTGGGGACGGGTTGGGGTTTTATAGCCATCCCACATTTCCTGTTTAGTGCTTCCTGGGTGTAGACACAATGCGACCAGTCACCCCACACCCCTGGATGTCAAGCACTTGTCTGATATGTTGTCCCTGGGATGGAATGATTAAGGCCCTAATCCAAGCTGTCCGAAAGAATGACCCACAGGTATGACCAGTGCAGCCACACCAGTGTCTCTGCTGGTCATTCGGCTTCACTCAGCACCTTCCCCAGACACACCCCTCGTCCCCCAACCCAGCTTCCAACATCATTGCAGGAGACACTGGGACTTACGTGACCATGTTCTTGACATCTTTGTCTCTACCTTTTAAATCTTCTTGATGAATTCACTTAGGTGACCACGTGTCCTCTTGAGTCCTACCTTTCCAGACTTATTATGTTCTGCAGAACGTTTTCATCACTAGGTATTAATCTTCCAGGTCCAACCATACAGACCCGGGTCCTCCATGTAAACGTGGTAATTTTGAATGCTCACTCATTTCGATGTGTTTATCTTTTTGGCCAAAACAGTTTCTCAGAAAAATTATTTACTGATAAATTCTGCTTTTAATACTCAAAGAACTTCTATGTATGTGTCTCTTTTATGACCTAAAACTTCCTTTTTGAGGGCTGGAGAATGGGCTCATTGCTGAAGGGCAGGCACTTGCTGCTCTTACTGAAGACCCAGGTTCGGTTCCCAGCACCCACTCACAACCAGCCCCAGGGGACTGGACACCTTCTTTAGGCCTCCATGGCTACCTGCACCTACGCAAACACATATGCATAAATAAGTAATAAAATAAATCTTTAGAAAATAAAATAAAACATTTTTTCTCCAAGATTAAATATAAAACTTTAATTAAAATATAGGAGGCAATAAAATAAAATTCTAATCCTTTTATATAGTCAATGAAATGAAATTGAAAGAAAGAGGCATAGTGAATTTTTTTAATGGTTCTATCTAATTTTTTAAAAATATTTTATTATCTTCCCTCAAATAAATGAGCTTGGATAATGTTTCTTCTTTATGGAAGCTAAAAGTTTCCAATAAAGTTATTATTCACTTGGTCGATATTAAAATAATTTAATCAACCAAAGAAAATACTGTCTCTGCAGTTAGTGTCTGGTCTGCTTATGGACACCCCCCTCCATAGACCACAATTACTATTTATTTCTGCTCCATTTAATTCCATGTATATCTGTCTCATTTCAACACCCATTATGGGAGCAGAGAAATATTTCCAATTTTGTCAGCAATGAGAGTCTGACTGTGCAGCCCTCCAGTTCCTAGCATCTGCTGCTGTGTTCCAGCAGAACTGTTCAAATCTCCAATCTCCACCCCACTGACACAGTTGTTATATCCCAGTTGCTGTGCAAAAGTGATAATGTTCATGTGACTGTAATGTGAGCATGAGTGTACTCACACACATACTCACACATACACATAAACACCTACACACACATACTCAGCACACACATACATACACATATACACATATATACACATATACATATACACACATACTCACACATACACATACACACATACTTAAACATATACATATACACATACATATTCATACATACACATATGCACATACATACACACACTCATACATACACTCATACAAACATGTATACACATACACACACTCACATACACATATTCATATGGCTTCCCTTCAGCCTCCACAGCACACTGTGACTAATGTGTCTAACTTCTAATGTCCTCGTCCTTTACCAAGCTGCTTGCTTGGCCTTTTTTAAAGACAAGTAAGCTAAAGAAATTTTTTGAGATTTATTTATTTTATTTTATGTGTGAGAGTGTTTTCTTGCATGTATGTCTGTTCACTGCATGGTGCCTTCGGAGGTCAGAAGAAGGCATCAGATTCCCTGGAACTGGAATCACAGATGGTTGTGAGCCACCATGTGGGTGCTGGGAATTGAACTCAGGTCCTCTGGAAGAACAGTCAGTGCTCTTAACCACTGAGCCGTGTCTCCAGCCCTACAAATTACGCCCCCCCCCCCCCCCCCCCGCGCCAAACGCCCCGAGGTTTGCATTTGATTATGAAAAGTTAACTGGAGAACCGTTACCTTGAAGATTAGCAGACCTGTTTTTGGAAAGGCTACTTGCTGTAGACATGAAAACAAAGCTTCATCAGGTTTTATGAAAGAAAAGAAACCGGGGAAATGCTGTCATATTCATGAATGTGTATTTTGATGATTTCTACCAATCATTCACTTAATCAATATTTGTCATCAGATAGCTGAAGGAAAATTTTCTGTTCTGAAAAGAATACCATTGTGTACATATCAGCACCTAAATGTGTGAGTAAATTTAAAGAATCAAGCCGGGCGGTGGTGGCGCATGCCTTTAATCCCAGCACTTGGGAGGCAGAGGCAGGCGGATCTCTGTGAGTTCGAGGCCAGCCTGGGCTACCAAGTGAGTTCCAGGAAAGGCGCAAAGCTACACAGAGAAACCCTGTCTCGAAAAACCAAAAAAAAAAGAATCAAAAATATGATCCTGTGGTGGCTGATCATGTCAGCTTGGCACAACTTGGAAGAGGGAGCCTTGATTGAAGAATTACCTCCATCACTCTGGCCTGGGGCATGTCTGTGGGACATTTTCTTGATTGCTAGGTGATGGAGGAAGGTCCAGCCACTGTGGGTGGTGTCACCCCTAGGCAGGTGGGCCTGGGCCACATAAGAAAGGCCTTGAGCACAAGCAGGAAGAAGCTGGTAAGCAGTGTTCCTCCATGGTCTTTCCTGCCCTGACTTCTCTCAGGGATGGGCCATGATGTGGAAGTGCAAGCCAAATAAACCCTTTCCTCCCCCACATCACTTTCAGTTACAACAGAAGGCAAACTAGAACAGAAATTGATACCAGGAAACTAGAGTATTGCTGTGACATCCCTGGCCATGTTGTTTCCCAAAGGATTGTAGAAGCATTTGGAACTTTGGATTGGAAAAGGGTCTCAGTTACTTTTCTGTTGCTGCAAAGAGACACCAGGACCAAGGCAACTTGTGAAAGAAAGCATTTAATTGTGAGCTTGCTTATAGTTTCAGAGGGTCAGTCCATGACCATCATATCATGATGGGAGCATGGCAGCAGGCAGACATGGTGCTGGAGCAGTAGCTGAGAGCTCACATCTTATCCATAAGTTGGAAGGAGGAGGGGAGAAAGAGAGAGAGAGAGAGAGAGAGAGAGAGAGAGAGAGAGAGAGAGAGAGAGAAGAGAGAGAGAGGAGGGGAAGGGAGGTAAGGGGAGGGGAGGGGAGGAGAAGAAAGGAGAGACTGGCCTTGTATGGGCTTTTGAAACCTCAAAGCCCACCTCCAGTGACACACCTCCTCCAAGGCCACACCTTCTAATTCTTCCCAAAACAGTTCCACCAATTAGGGACCAAACATTCAAACATATGTGCCCGTGGAGGCCATTCTTATTCGAACCACCACAAAAAAAGCCACTGGTGCTTAGAGCTTAATGGGATGTTCTGTGGGAATCTGGAAGGTAATACGGAGAGAAATGCAGACAATAAGGTCTGGCTTGTGAAGTTTCAGAGGGAAGCCAAGACTCTGTCAGAGATATTTGTGTAATATTTTTGATTAGGAATCTATGAAATTGCTTCACTGGGACACTCAGTGCTGGTAGCTGGAGCTGAGAAATCAGTTGTGATTAAAAGCAGACCAGCATCACTGAGATGAAATCTTCTAGGAGAATTTCCTCAGGGTCAGCACACAGGAATTATGGTCCAGCGGGCAGGGCAGGGCTGCATTTCATGTTGGCAGTAGAACTTGGTAGTGTGAGAG
The DNA here is from genome assembly GCF_949786415.1 of Peromyscus eremicus. Lineage (NCBI taxonomy): Eukaryota > Metazoa > Chordata > Mammalia > Rodentia > Cricetidae > Peromyscus > Peromyscus eremicus. The sequence continues at coordinate 114,093,615 of NC_081422.1, forward strand.
TCTCCCAGGTGGTTTTGGTGGCATGAAACCTGTGGAGCTGAAGGAGTCATAAAGAAAAGCTGAGACTTAGCACAATGTGGAAGGGGCAGAGTCTCTGAAGAGAGACCTGGAGAGGCCGTTAGTGAAGGTGCAGCCTCAATTACAGTGGAGACCGAGGATCTTGGAGATCCAGGACCGCAGGACATCACCAAGAATAGTGGGTGGTCTGAGCTTGCCAGCCAAGCTGTGTGTATTGTGGATGGCAGAGCTCAAGAGGGGAGGATAGCTAGCTAGATGATAGATGGTAGATAGATAGATAGATAGATAGATAGATAGATAGATAGATAGATGGTAGATAGATGGTAGATAGACAGATGAACTGCCTGGCTCTCCTTTTGTATGTAACAGTACCTTTCGTATCTGAAAGGAAGACTCATTTCATCCTCACCCAGAAAATCACCATTAAATTCAATCACATTTGACACCAACAAATTCTGAAGTGACTCAGAACAATAGTGTCAGAATTGAGCAAGTAAGCGAGCCTACATCTTAGTGGACAAATAAGACCATGGGGATAAAGTGTGCTACTTCAAATAAAATGAATAGTAAGACATGGGCCAGTGCTGATGCACAAACCTGAAGAACCAGTTGCAGCCTTAGAAACTCTCCTTATCCCAACCTGCTGAGACAGCAGTTTGCATTTACTAAGATTTCAAAGAAATGTATACTTTAAAAAGTTTTTCAAGTGTTTGGTGTGTGTGTGTGTGTGTGTGTGTGTGTGTGTGTGTGTGTGTGTGTATGTGTGTGTGTGCTGGTGCATGCCATGGTGCACACATGGAGGTCAGGGGACAAATTGTGGGACTCTGTTCTCTCTTTCTGCCATGTGGGACCCCAGGGATCAAACTGAGGCTTGGCAGCAAGAATCACCACTGGCCCATCTTGCTGGCCCTGAATGGATCCCTTCTAGCCTAAGTTCTTTACTCAGAAGAACACCTTTGAAGTTCACCATCAGAAGGTTTTTTTCTTTCTCCTTAAAACAAATACTTATTTTTATGCATATGGATATTTTGACCACATGTATGTCTGTGCATCGTATGTGAGTGTGTGTGTGTGTGTGGTGCCTGCAGAGGTCAGAAGAGGGCCTATAGAGTTACAGTCGGTTATGAGCAGCTATTCCTGGGCAGGTGGTCCTGGATTGTATAAGAAAGCAAACTGAGCAAGCCATGGGGAGCAAGCCTACAAACAGTGTTCCTCCATGGCTTCTGCTTCAGTTCCTGCCTCCAGGTTCCTGCCTGGAGTTCCTGCCTTGACTTCCTGTCATGATGGACCGTGACTGGGATGTTTAAACCCTTTACTCCCAAGTTGCTTTTGGTAATGAGCTTTATCACAGCAACCGAAGGGAAACTAAGATAGCCCACTGGGCTCTTTAGAGGTGGGAACTCATTGTTTGGCAGGTCTGTCCTGTGTCTAGCACCTGTGAACCTACCCAGTAAGGGCCAGCAGAGCCCCAGTCACTGACAGATGGCGACACCCCCATGCCTAGGGGCAGTACCCACCTCCTTCCGCAGGTAAGGACCGCAGATACATTTGCCCTGCTTGTGTCGGGGATGAGAGAGCAAGGGCCTTTGTGTGTTACTCTTCTGTGGTTGTCACCAAACACCTGACAGGAAGTGTTCTTCTGACTTCCACCTGTGGGGCTGCAGTCTGTGAGGTCATGGAGGAATGCTGCTCACTGGCTTGCTCCCCATGTCTTGCTCTGTTTGCTTTCTTCTACAATCCAGGACCCTTGCCCAGGGATGGTACATCCCCACAGTGGGCTGGGCCCTCCTGTATCAATCGTTAATCAAGAAAAATGCCCCACAGATTTGTCCACAGGCCAATCTCAGGTGGGGATTTTTTTGTAATGACATTCCCTCTTTCCAGATGACCCTGGCTTGTGCCAAGTTGACAACAAACTAACCCACACAGACAGTCGGTACTTAAAAATGAACTTGGAGCAAATGCTGAAGCAGAGGTAGAATTAGCTGCAGTTGGTAACAAGACCCAAAGGTTAGAAGAATAATGAAAGCCATCAGTAGCTCCTGCTGATGGAGCAGCTGCCAAGTGTGAGGCTCTGCACCATGTCCCTCACGTTAGTGTGTCACGATTCCTGTGATGAATCTGTAAGGCTGCTCTGAGGCCAGTGCTCACCGAGCTCCTCAAAGCCATGCTACCCTCATCCACAACAAACCCCACAGGAAGGAGCAGCGTGGAAGAAGACAGAAAAAGGGAAACACAAGGAGTTGCTTCCTTCTCCTCAGCAAAGAGCCCAGCACCTGGTGAGATGAAATCATTCAAAATAATTTGCAGAAAGAATAAAAGATGAAACGTTAAGATAGCAAATTTCAGTAATGGTTCACTCTGCATAGTGGGTCCAACCCTGCACTCACCTGTGTGTCCCTCCCCCACAAGCTTTTTGTATATAATTATACTTTCATAATTCGGAAAAAAATATATATAAAACTGTGACCAAAATACTCAGAGAGCAATTTCGAGGAGAAAATATTGACCTATTTCAGCTCTCGACCTCCAAGAGCTCGGTCCACCATCATGTGACCCTATGCACTTGAGCAGAGCACCATGGAAGCAGAATCGTGTAGGAGGGGCTACTGCAAGACTTTTTCAGGAGATGTAAAGACCAACATCTTCCCCCAAAGTCATCCTACAGTTTCCACTCAAACAGAGGCCCTGTTGGTCTCAGCAAATGCTGTGCAGCCATAGGAAGGATGGCTTGTTTTTCTGAAACCTAGTATGTAGACTGAATGGAGAATTCTGAATGGTGTCTTGATGGGTGATAAAGTGGCCCATGGTGTAGCGAAAGTAGTGAAGATATAGGGCTGGAGTGATCTAAATCAAGAATGGTGTTTCCCTTGAAAACCATTTCCCATGTCTGCCAGGGACACACATTGGAAAGAAAATGACTCCTTCTGAACACAGACTGTCCGATTTTATAACCGTAAGGCCCATTTTCATTGTCTTTTAAATATTTTTGCTCTGTTCTCACGAGTCTAAGAGTTACAGAATATGATGTTCAGTGAGAGCTTCTCAAAATAACAAAACTTCTAGAGAAACTCCAACTGCAAAACTACCCCACAGGCAAGAAAAGGCAGATGCGGGGGAACACACAGCTAGAAAAATCTTTATATATTCTGGCTAGTTTCATGTCAACTTGACACACGCTGGAGTCACTGGAGAGGAGGGATCCTCAACTGAGAAAATACCTCTGTAAGATCAGGCTATAGGCAAGCCCAGAGGGCATTTTCTTAATTGTGATTGAGGTGAGAGGGCCCTGCCCATTGTGGGTGCTGCTACCCCTGGGCAAATGGTCTTGGATTCTATTAGAAGCAGATGAGTGAGGCTCGAGTCATATACAGCAAGCCAGTAAGCAGCACCCTCCATGGCCTCTGCACCAGCTCCTGCCTCCAGTTTCCTGTCCTGTTTGAGTTCCTGTTCTAATATCCTTTGATGATGTGAGCTGGGATGTGGAAGTGTAAGAAGAATAAACCCTTTCCTCCTTAACTTGCTTTTGGTCATGGTGTTTCATCACAGAAATAGTCACCCTATCAAAGACATGTGTTAAACCTGCAACTGCAATTTAGGATGCAATAAAGGCATCTCTTTCCCTCGAGAACTCTAAGAGATAGAGTAAGACAGTCATTCTTCCCTAGAGAGTGAGAGATAGATAAATGGTGGATAGATGGTAGGTAGGTAGATAGATAGATAGATAGATAGATACATAGATACATAGATACATAGATAGATACATAGATAGAACATAGATGGATGATGGGTAGATGACAGATGATCATTGTAGTCCAGGGGAAGGCCAGCTCCCCAGAACTGCTCCAAGATTGTGAATAGAAGGCCTCAGAGTAGCAAGGGATTAGGAAAAAATTCTTTTCTATCTAGAGGCTAGATTCTATCTCAGGGTATTTAGAAATGTTTCTATCTATCTGAGGGTTAAAATAAGGAAACACATACACTTTCTGATGGTAACTTTCTCTTTTACTTCATCTTAAAAAATCTTCTCTGAAAATATCTCTGTCTTCACAAGATACATTCCACATTGTTACATTCTCTATACAGCCAAGTTACATTCCACACTGCCACGTTTTCCATAAATTCTCTGCATAGCCATATACCTCGTTTGCACAGTTACATCTACACATTTCTTCTCTCTACTCTGTTACATTCCTTTGCATATTATTACATCATTTCTTCACTCTTTACTCACTGATTCTCTCATTCATTCACTCCCTCATCCTACTTTCACGCTTCTTTTATCTCTTACACTTCTCCTTTCTCTCTGCTCATACAGCTACATCCCTCATTCAGCTCTCTCTCTCTCTCTCTCTCTCTCTCTCTCTCTCTCTCTTTCTCTCTCTCCCTCTCCCTTCCTCGGCACACACCCCCACACACTCACTCACCTACTGCTCTTTACACAGTTCCTGCACATCCCTTCCTCGGCACACACCCCCACACACTCACTCTCTGCCCAGCTCTCCTCACAGCAGTTCTCTCCATGGCTTTTCACTTCTCTCTGCTCATTCAGCTGCTCTCTCTCTCTCTCTCTCTCTCTCTCTCTCTCTCTCTCTCTCTCCTCCTTCTCCTCTCACAGCCAAACTCTGGACAATTACATGTTACATTTTCAGGGTCCGGCCCGTTCTCATACCACATGGTAAGTCACACAGTTTCTCTCAGGCTAGGAAGGTGGCCTGACTGACCAGCGAGCAACGCTTGGCCGTGTATATAGTCTAAGTCAGTGAGGGTTCCCAGACAGAAAGTAAACAGTTGGCTGAACCTAGAGCCTGTAACATAAACTGAGGCTGAGATCACATGCAAAAAGCTAATTTTTTTTTTCAAGACAGGGTTTCTCTGTGTAGCTTTGGAGCCTGTCCTGGAACTCACTCTGTAGACCAGGCTGGTCTTGAACTCACAGAGATCTGCCTACCTCTGTCTCCTGAGTGCTAGGATTAAAGCCATCACTGCCCAGCTTAAAAAGTCAATTATTACAAGGGGTTATGTCTACCAAAGTTGCTTCAAGCCTGACCTTGATTTAGCAATACAGGAATCTTGTCTTTGTGTATTTTCTGCAAAGGCAGTTAGTCTTTTGAATTTGTTCTGAAGTCTAGCATTAGTTGTCTTTGAGACTGAGAATACTGTTACTTTCCTGTGTCAATTAAGAAAAATATTCTATATATTTTCTATTTATCAGAATTATACAGCTTAAACAGAAATCATCTTCCTGACCATCCAAACTATAAGTGTGCCCAGAGATGTAAAACACACTACCAGTGGGCTGTGGGAAGCACCCACAGCTGTTCTTTTTAGGGATGGTAAGTGGTGGCATGTGAGACACAGAGAAAACAACCCATTTCCACAGCCAGTGACCCCAAGGGCTTTGCAAAGTGGGGCTCCACTACAGAGAATTATTCATGGTAGGTTGACCTGTTGAACACTAGTTGTCACCTGCTGTATACTCCCATAGTGTTCTGCAGATGATAAACACAGATAGATAGAAGATAGATAGATGGATAGATAGATAGATAGATGATAGATAATAAATACATAAATAGGTAGATGATAGGACAGATGATAGATAGAAAGATAGATAGATAGATAGATAGATAGATAGATAGATAGATAGATAGATAGATAGTGTTCTCATCTAAATCTTCTAGAACTTTCCCAAATAACACCATCAATTATGAACCAAGGATTTGACCCTATGGAGGACAAACGTAATAGCATCTATGCGCTAATGTTCAGATATTTTGAAAATTATGATCAATTTATTTCCTAATTAAAGTATTATTTCTGCACACATCAGGCCCTTCTGTGTGTCACTTAGGCCCTAACTTATTCATACACATAAATCTTAGGTTAACTGGGTACCTCTTAGAAATCTGGTCTGAGCATAGCTGCAGCATGCGTGGTGTGAAATTGTGAAGATCGCTCTCCACATTCAGGGCTGCTGTGGCTTTCTCAAAGTGGAGGAGGCTGCTGGCCAAGGCACCCGGTCTCCAACTCTCTTTCTGAGTAAAGAGTATCTATGTTCATTTGTGGCCATTTATATATCTCAGAGAGAAAGATACAGAGAGACAGACAGACAGAGCAAGACAGAGAGAGAGACAGAGATAGAAAGAGACAAACAGAGAGAGAGAGACAGAGGAGACAGAGAGACAAAGACAGAGAGAAACAGACAGAGACTGAGAGATAGAGAGAGACATAGACAGATAGAGAGACAGAGGAGACAGAGGCACACAGAGACAGAGAGACAGAGATGGAGACACACAGAGAGATTTAAATGTCTCTTAAATCATATACTTATATGGATAACATTTCAAGCCAATCCAAAAGAAGTCCAGGAAATTCAATAGCAAACTAGACCCAAAATTGGGAATCTAAGACGACCAGACTAATTAATATTAAAACTCAGGGCCTGCATGATGACTCATTAAAAGCACCTGCCAGCAAGCCTGCAGCTCTGCGCCTGATCTCCAGGACCCACTGGGCGGAAGGAGAGAACCAACTTCTGCAGTCATTATCTGACCCCCACGTGCACACCGTAGCATGTCCACAAGCACACAAATCGATAAAATATCACTTAAAATTTCAAGAAAAAGATTCAAGCTTGTTTGAGTGCCATGGCTTGGTTTTCTGTAGTTTTTTCCTAAAATTCCATTCTTAGGTTGGATATAAAATGCTCAGGGATGTAACATTTCTCAGTGACTCTATGATGAGCTATGGTTCCTCTGGCAGGTGATCTGAACCACAGACTGAACTGTGCTCCCATTTTATAGATGAGACACTGAGGCTTAGGAACCCCTAACCAGGAGCACAGTGAGGGGTGATTTCTATCCACAAATGGATGCATCCTTTTGTACATATGAATGTGTATCAGTGTGTGTGTGTGTGTGTGTGTGTGTGTGTGTGTGTGTGTGCGCGCGTGCATTTGCTTGGATGCCTGCTCCATTTTATTTTCATTCATGACCCCTTCAAATGGACTGCAAGGATGAAGCCAAGGTCCTAAGCTCCAACCCTTAACAGATGTGGGAGATGTCTGCTCATTGCTGGATCTTTAGTGAGAAGACTCTAGCCAGATCCATGTATTTGAATGTCCCCAAAGTGGGCACAACACTGCAATTCTGCGGCAGCCCTGGTTCTCTGCCGAGGAGACAGCTGAGCTTTAGAATGCAGGAACTGGTGCTTGTGTCTGCTTGGGAGAAGCTTTGGCTCCATCACCTCAGGCTTCAAAGTGGACTGGAGCAGTTTGCAGTTAGATGTTTTCATTTGCGTTTTTCTTCCCAACAGCTGTTTAAAGCCCACTCTTAGACACGTTGGCTGCTGACTCTGGGAGCAGGATTTGCTTCTTACACAGACCTGGAGGCAGCAGGGATTCCAGCAGGCCGTCTTCAGACCTCAGGAACACACAGGGCAGCTCTCTCACACCATCTCTGTTGGTTTGTTTCCTGGGTCCCTCCCTATGTTGTTCAGGTGATCTTAGAACAAGCATTCAGTCTCTTAAGTTTAATTTTCTCTGATGAAATGGAGTAAGACTCTGGATTTCCCCAGGGTTCTTGTGTAGATGATGCGAGCCAATATTTACACAGGCAGAGGGACATAGTCTGCTCCATCATCTGAGGTCTGATGGAGGGATGGACCCAGGCGGAGGGACACAGTCCGCTCCATCATCTGAGGTCTGATGGAGGGGTGAACACAGGCAGAGGGACATAGTCCGCTCCATCATCTGAGGTCTGATGGAGGGGTGAACACAGGCAGAGGGACATAGTCCACTCCATCATCTGAGGTCTGATGGAAGGATGGACACAGGCAGCGGGACACAGTCCGCTCCATCATCTGAGGTCTGATGGAGGGGTGGACACAGGCAGAGGGACACAGTCCGCTCCATCATCTGAGGTCTGATGGAGGGGTGGACACAGGCAGCGGGACACAGTCCGCTCCATCATCTGAGGTCTGATGGAGGGGTGGACACAGGCAGAGGGACACAGTCTGCTCCATCATCTGAGGTCTGATGGAGGGGTGGACACAGGCAGCGGGACACAGTCCGCTCCATCATCTGAGGTCTGATGGAGGGGTGGACACAGGCAGAGGGACACGGTCCACTCCATCATCTGAGGTCTGATGGAAGGATGGACACAGGCAGCGGGACACAGTCCACTCCATCATCTGAGGTCTGATGGAGGGGTGGACACAGGCAGAGGGACACAGTCCGCTCCATCATCTGAGGTCTGATGGAGGGGTGGACACAGGCAGCGGGACACAGTCCGCTCCATCATCTGAGGTCTGATGGAGGGGTGGACACAGGCAGAGGGACACAGTCTGCTCCATCATCTGAGGTCTGATGGAGGGGTGGACACAGGCAGCGGGACACAGTCCGCTCCATCATCTGAGGTCTGATGGAGGGGTGGACACAGGCAGAGGGACACAGTCCACTCCATCATCTGAGGTCTGATGGAGGGGTGGACACAGGCAGAGGGACACAGTCCGCTCCATCATCTGAGGTCTGATGGAGGGGTGGACACAGGCAGAGGGACACAGTCCGCTCCATCATCTGAGGTCTGATGGAGGGGTGGACACAGGCAGAGGGACACAGTCCGCTCCATCATCTGAGGTCTGATGGAGGGGTGGACACAGGCAGAGGGACACAGTCTGCTCCATCATCTGAGGTCTGATGGAGGGGTGGACACAGGCAGAGGGACACAGTCCACTCCATCATCTGAGGTCTGATGGAGGGGTGGACACAGGCAGAGGGACACAGTCCGCTCCATCATCTGACGTCTGATGGAGGGGTGGACACAGGCAGAGGGACACAGTCTACTCCAGTACATTGTTCTTTCCCCTCCTTGCCCAGTATTTGTTTTCGAATCTGGTCCCACTAACCTCTCCCAGCCCCAGCCTGCTGACTTGATCTTGCAGTGAGGTGTGGGTGGGGCCACCTTCCACAGGCAGCAGCTTTCTCTTCAGGACAGTTCTTTTGTACCCAGGCATGCTCATCAGGTTCCCCCAGCAAGCTCCGACAGCCTCTGAGCAGTGCTTTTGGAGGTCTGCCCAAGGACTTGCTCTCTCCTCGTGACTTCCTCTTCTATGGCCTTGCCTCTCAGCTCAGCCTCCCCTGTGACTGGGCGATATTAAGTTTCTCTATCTCACATCCCTTACTCCCTAACACTTGCTGTGGTTGAGAGATTGACATTTGATGGCGGTCCTCTCTGCCTCAGCCTACTCCAGGATGAGCATTTCAGAAGCCACTGCTGTCTAAGACATTGTGAGTCATGTCCATCCCAAGGGAGGACATTTAGGATGTGAATCATCACTCAGAGCAGAGGCTGAGCAGACAGGGCCAGCAGTCAACTTCCTTTCTGATTCAATAGGTGGTAATGCATTTACCTGATCCTGAGAGAGGGCATGCCTGTTCTACAGTCAATTTGTCTGGCTTACAACAGGATAGTAGACTAAGGAGAAAATGAACTCTTTCCAGGCCAAACAAGCAAGGCTTTAGAACCCATGAGCCCCAGATTTAATACTGGCTCAGATGATGAGTTCGGCAGCATGGGGCTCACCTCCTCCCACTGAAAGAGGCTTGGCACTCCCTCTGTCTTAGTTCACCCTCCCCAGCACTGACCAAGAGCAGTGGATTCCTGACGGGTTGTTCGGGTTGTTCATGTAAGAGAGGATGGAAGGAGGCACTGAGCCAGGGCAAGGGAAGAGAGGCAGGGCAGGGCAGTGAGCAAGGGATTTGTTATTGAGCAGGTGAGTGTCATGGGCGATTGGAGTTCAGTTCTTGGGGAGCCCTGGGGAGCAGTGTAGAAGATGGGTCTCACTAGCGCTGCTGATTTTAGGAAGAGTGTTGACTGCTGACATGCACTGTGAACCTCCTCTGCACACAGTAGAAGACCTGGGCCTCACCCAGATGGAGACCCTGGCAGCAGGAAATGGTCCAGTACGACGTAAGATGCCTGGGGCCCAGGGCAACAGCCTACAGGCACCCGTGCATCTGGTGCTCTCTGGACCCTCAGATTCTGTGCATGTGGCTCAGGACTAAAACATCAATCAGATCTTAGAAGAAGAACATTGAAAACTGTACAAATTGTGTCTTGTCTCTAATCTCAGAGAACGCGACAGTTACCACTGTCTCTGAATCCCCAGTCCTTCATATCGAAGCATTTCTCACTCATGGTCTTGTGGCTACATGTGCACAATGAAGTGTGTGTTGTATTACTCGCTCAGTTTGTTTATTTCTTATTATTCTTCGCTTGGGATCCCCTTCAGATGTAATGGACACACCTCTCTCTTTTTGCTCTTGATCAGAAATGTACCACTGGGCCAGAGAAAAGTGGCCGCTACTGGAAAATGTCATAGAACAACGATGTCTCTGTTTCTTTTGTGATGCTGTTAATAGCATACCTGAGGCTGGGTAACGTATTAAGTAAAGAGATTTGCTTGGCTTGTAATACTACTGGCCAAAAAGTCTAAACAGCACTGGTGCTAGTGTGTGGTAGGGGACCCCTGGCTGTGTCACAGCGTGGCAGAAAAGTAGAGGGAAAACAGGCACAAGGAAGGGACCCAGCAGGTGGAGTAGCCTTGGCTAATAGCAACCTGCTGTCCTGGTTTTGTGTTCTAGTCTCATGAGACTGAACCAACTCCCAAGGCGTGGACATCACTCTCCTCCCTCGAAGGGCTTGCCTAGTAAAGGGAGAGTGGCCAGGACATCAGGTCATTCTGAAGCTCCATCTTGCCCTTTGGCTAAGTGGTCAGCTGCCACACTGAGATCCCTGATGTCTGTATCTCTCTTGTTATGAACTACCACGCTTCTCTCTCACTATCATGTCCCTGGACATCTCAGCTCAGGGACTTCTTGAAATTCTGAGCTGAGTTAGTGTCCACTGTTGTGATCCCTCTTTCAGCTAATGATATTGGGGTGACAAGCCCTAGGGTGTGGTCTTGTCTGCATTCATGACTGGATAAGAACTGAGGAAGAGTTCTGAGGGTCGCACGCTCTCTCTTGGGTGGTCGGAGTAGGAGCGAAGGTGAAGTGTGGCTTGCAGTTGGTTCCCATCACCCTTGGGCAGAACATCAGGATAACAGCTGGATCAGCAGCTGGATCAGCAGCGGCGTCTGCCTTGGTCTGTATCCATGAGTGTGTTATTCCCATTCACCCCTTTATAAATTCATGACCAGACTTTTGTGGGATCTCACTTCAGTCCACTGGAATTGCTCTGGACTCTCCAGCTCCTGGGCCGGAGCTTTGATTCAGGGGTCTGGTGGGCTAAGCTGCGATCATCTAGAGCCTTTTCTGAAACATGAGGTACAGAAGTGCCCTACCCATGCCTGCTATCAAATCAGCACTTAGGCAACATGCATTTATTATTTGTGGCTTTGTCCATTTATTTCCTTTTTGTGTTTGTTCACTTAAGAATTTTACTTGTTGTATGCATGTGTCTGTCTGTGAGTGTGGACACCTGTGTGGTGCAGCACATGGAAGTCAAGAGACATCTTTCAGGGGTCCGTTCTGCTTGGTCGAAGCCAGTTTGTTTTGCTTTTTATTGTTTGATGCAGGACTATATACTCTAGGCCAGGTGGCCCATAAACTCCCGGCTATCCTCCTGTGTCCATCTTCCATCCAGCTGTGGGAATGCCAAGACTGACAGAGGCTCACAACACATCTGGATTTTCATGTGGGTTTTGGGGATTGAATTCTGAGGCTTGTGCAGCCAGCTCATTTACCTCTTGAGCCTTCCACTGGGCCATTTGCTCTTTTTTTTTTTTTTTTTTAGACACAGTCTTATTAGTCAGTCTAAGCCTTCCTGGAACTCTATGTCTTTCAGCTGAATCCCAACTCATGGTCTTCCTGCCGATGCATGTCAAATGCTGGAAATGTGGGCACGCACCACTGTGTCTGGCCTTGCAGAGTTGAGAGAACCAAACCTGGGTCTGCTCTAAATCAGTTTCGTGAAGTGTCTTGGGGTTGGGACACAGCACTGATGAACAGGTGCCCAGCTGAGTGAGTGGACAGCAAGGGTCAGAACTGCCCCACAGAACAACAGCTCCTGGAGGTTGGCGTGTGTGCAATGCCTGGAGGGTTAGTAAAATTACATCGGGATTTGGAAGAATTCATGGTTCTATTGACCTGGGGAGGTGACCACGATTTTTATTCCTACCAGGTTCCCAAGTGAGGCTGATGCCGTTTGATGGGGGCTTCAGTTTGAGGTCAGTGGTGTAATAGCAAGCCCCACCTTACCTGAAAGTCCGCTGAGTCTCAACCATGGTTCAGTCAGAGCTTACGATCCAGACTTCGAATCTCTGCAGTAACTACTTCATCTACGCAAAGTCCATCATGCCTGACTTTGCAGCCACAGCCGGTTTCCAACGTTGTGTGGAAGCTGGCCTGGTGGGCTGCGCAAACTCAGTTCAAATTCCTGCCGGCAAGAAGGAAGACGCATTAGAGATTACAAAGCTAATTTAGCCTCATTAATCAAAATAATGTTAATTGCTCCAGTCTTCTTAATGAAGGACCACTAATGCGTACAGAAATACTTCATCCAAGACAACTTAGAAGTTACCTCCTCTAGGGCCCATGCTCACAGTGAAGGCTTTTTGGGGGGAGTGGACTCAGAGCTCTGTGCACCCTGCCTGGGTGACCAGGGTGCATGGGAAGGTGGAGCTCTAGCTACAGGAGACTCCAAGCTAGTGAAAGAAGGCTTCATTTAAATTATCTGTTAAAGTCAGAGATTAGACACGGATGGGGCACATGTGCATTAGCCTGTCACCCAGTGCTTGGTAGCTGGTAGCATTAGGATGGTGAGGCCAAGGCCAGCCTGGGCTACATAGCAAGACTGTTGTCTCAAAAAAAAAAAATTAGAAGTTAGAGCCAAATAATGCCATATATAATGTATATACATTATATGTATATACAAAAGAATTGTGTCTGCTGTTGTGTAGCCCAGGCTGTCTCGCCAGCTGGCTTCCAGGGATTCTCCTGGCCCTCCCTTCCATCTCTCTGTAGGAGTCCTGAGATTGTTGATGTGCATCACCACGTCCAGGTGCCACATGATTCTGATCTCAGGTCCTCACGTTGTACAGTAAGTACTTTGCTTACTGAGCCATCTCCCCAACCCCGTATCATCTTTCTGTTGGGTCAAATGGCTCCATGAGCAGACTGATGGTTAGTTCAGCTTCCTCTGCCACGTGTCTTACCACTCACTGCAGAGGTGAATTTTAAGACTTCAGACACCCAAGTGGATTATACCTTTAGCTTTACTCAAGCATTCCTTTGACCTCCAAGACTGAGGACTCACAGAGGCCTTTCCAGACTCCTGGGAGAGGGGAGAAGCAGGACTTTCTGTTTCTGCCCTCCTCTCGCACGCCCCCTTACCCACGTGTCTTTCTGTGGAACAGTGGTCCTGTGTTGGAAGAAGGTTACGAAGCAGAGGGATACGGTAAGATTAGGCTCTGATTCTGCACCGCTTTCTTCTCCTGTGCAGGGGTCTGTGTCCAAGAACTAAACCAGCACGCCAGGAGAAACTTCAGTAACATCCCTGGTGCAGATGCTACACCAGGTGTGTCCAGCCTGGGCCTCATGGACTTCCTGCCACCAGGTGTTTATGAATGTGTCCCAACACAACTGTGTGTGTGTGTGTATGTGTGTGCGTGTGCATGCACACCCATGTGTATTCATATGAGTGCAGGTGACCATAAAGGCTAGAAGAAGGCATCCGATTCCCTGGAGCTGGAGTCACAGGTGGTTGTGATTCACCTGACAATGGTGGTGGAACTGAACTTGGTTGCCTTGGAGAAGAGCCGATGCTCTTAACCACTGGGTTATCTGTCCTGTCCTGAGGGCCTCTGTTCGTTTTCTTGGAGCTTGGTTGTGTGGTTCTTGAGTGTGAACTTTGTAGTATTGCTGGACACTCCTGGCTTGAGGTGGACTGCCCTGTAGATGACAGTGGGAACCCTTCCATTCTGAGAAAGTGTGAAAGGTGAATGGAACAGGAGCCAAACTGCAGAAGAATGTGGGCCTAGCTGACCCCAAGGGACATCGTGAGCATGGATGCCATTATAGAGCTGTACCCCGAATCAGTCACTGATGGGGAGGCCAGACCATCACAGGCACTCTAGAACTGGTACCCAGCAGGCCCAGGGGCAGCTGCGTAACACGCAGAAGTTGCTGATTTGGTCCAGTAGAGGGTTCTAGAGAACTCTGAAGAACCAAGGAACCTCTTCCCAGTGTGTCTATGGAGCCAGTGCACATGGGCAGTAGTTGATGTTTCCTCCTAGATCTTTTCTACAGGTAACCCAGGGCCCTCCCTCTCTGCCAAGCTCTGAAGAACATTACTAAGACCTGGAGAGGTCACCCAGTCAGTAAAGCACAGGACCTGAGTTTGACATCCTGCACCTGTAACCCTAGTTCTTGGGAGGCAGAGACAGGTTGGTCCAGGGACTCACTGGTCAGCCAGCCTAGCCTAGCTGAGTCCATGAGTTCCAGAGAAAAGTTTTTTGAGAGCCTTGACTCAAAAAACCAGGTGGAGAGCATCCTGGGGAACACTACTCCAGACTGACTTCTGCTGCTACACACATGTGCCCCCATGTGTACTCACATACATGCACATACACACAACATAAATATATAAACAAAATTTAAAAGGGTGTTACTGGTATGTCTTACTGAAAATATCTCTGCATTTGGAGACCAAGAGTCCTGACCCATTCTTTGTGTCTCCAAATCTAGAAGAGTACTAGGCACAAGCTGGAACCCTAGGACTGTTGCTAACAGGACTCAGGGCTCTCTGTCCCTTCTTTTCATCCCCCACTTACTATTCTGTTTTTATTAGTAAATTTTGTTCTTTCACAGTTTCATACTCATGCACTATATAGTTTGATTCATCTCCCTCTCACCCCTACTAGCCCACCCCATCTCCCCTATTTATTAGTTTGGGTTTTGTTTAGTGTACCACAGAATTTAGTCAGGGCTGTCTGTGTGTTCCTGAGTTTGGAACTGACTGTTGGAGCCTGGGGGATTCACCAGTACATACACAGCTGGATGCCGAGCCTCTCCGTCTCTCAGAATCTGTCGATTAACAACAACAGGTCAGCAGTACACATGAGGCCCTGTGGGTCCCTTCTCCCTTTGTAGCCAACTCTGAGGAGGGCTGACTTCTGTGCATCCACCACTACCTGTGAGTTCCTGGTCTCCACATCTGTGTCCTGCTTAGGAGATTTTTTTTTTCAGCTCCTTTTCCAATCCTGTGGTTTTTACATTATTCCCACACCCCTGTTCTGCAATATCCCTGAGTCCCAAGAGAGTGGTGTAGGTGTCTTGTCCAGGCTTAGCCCTCAACTGACCTCTATTGCTAGCATCCTGTGCAGCCGTGGTCCTTGCCGTGGTCTCCATCGACACACTGAAGTGTCTCTGTCTAGGACTGCACTGTGGATGCCTTCGGATCTTGTACTTTTGTGCTCGGTCCATCCAGGCTACTTCCAATGGAAAGGCCGACCACCAAGGCTTTGTAATTTTGATGTCTGGGGCTTGATGGATGTCTGCATGTCGCTCCAACTGTACGGAAATGAAATAAAGACAGATGGCTCCCTCCAAAAGGATGGAAACGCACACAACCTTCAGTTATTTGCCAGCCCTCTTGGGTCCAAAGAAAGACTCACTTAGTGACTCTGTCTCCGAACAAGAAACAGGGCACAGCTCATCTCTGGGTACTAACAGGCTCATTCAGAGGTCGCATTTCACACAGTGGATGCCATTTTGTTATGAAATAGAAGAGCAGACTGGCTTGGGAACAGAAGTCTGACTCAGGAAGCTGGTAGCCTTGAGGTTGATATCACTGCTCTCATCACAGCAGAAGCTAGAAATACTTCCAGCGCCTTTCAGAACGCCGCTCTCCAGTTAAACGAAGCCTCTTTCCATTTATAGCCATGTAAAGTTAGCACTGCAATATAACATTCATAAACAAAACCTGATTTGCACAAAACGATGACATTGTTATTTGAAAGGGAGTGAAGTTGGACCAAGACAGCGGATTAAATCTGTGGTTTTTCCCAAAGTCCCTAAATGTAACAAAAACAAACCAAACCCAGACAAACAAAAGAGGGAAGACAAGGAAGGAGAGAGAAGACGGGGGAAGGGCAGAACCAGAGTGAAGCTGCTGGTTTGAGTGAAATGCGTTGTTTCTAGAACGTTCTGTGCTGTTAGACCCCCCCACGGCCACTCTCATTGTGACCTTCCCCTCCAGGACACGTGACCATGAGAGCTGGGTCGTGCACCTAATTCTAACACCATTTAGAAAGCCTGGTCTTCGTGCAAATGCTGTTTCCTTGGACCAAAGAAGAATCTTCCTGCCCTGTGACATCGATGAAGGACATTAGCAGCAGCAGCGGCGTTGGCGGCCGCAGTGAGGACCCAGCACTGCTGTGTCTGGGACCTCATTCTCTCTGGGCCGTCTTTCTGCAGGGGCCACACACACTGGGAACCAGTCTTTCCCCCAGGGTTAGTTCTTCCTGGACATCTTTTTATCCACCCGCCAGAGGCACATCTTTTACCTGATTCCAGATCCAGTCAAATTGACAAAGCTTAACCATCACAGAGACAGCTGGCTACTGCCTCTAGGGCAGTGCTTCTCCACCTTCATAAAGCCGTGACCCTTTAATGCAGTTCCTCATGTTGTGGAGGACCCCCAACCATAAAATTGTTTTCGTTGCTACTTTATAACTTTATAATTTTGCTACTGCTTTGAATCATAATGTAGATATCGGATATGCAGAATATCTGAGGTTGCCACCCACAGGTTGAGAACCGCTGCTCTAGAGCGTCATCCCTGGATTTAGTGGGTCTTCTGAATGTGAAAACAGGGCAAAGGGGATTGAGACAATGAGGTGTATCCTAGGATATGCTAAGCCCTCTTTCTGTGGCCACACAACTCTCTATTGAAAGCAGGTAGGAACTGCTTGTGATCCAGGAGAAAGTTCATTCTCTCGCTGGAACTGTCCCTGCTACTTTCCAACGTGTAAAACCTTTAGTAGCTTTTATTGCCTTTGATATAAAATGCAAACTACTTAGCTTGTCAACTACGAGTTCTTATGATCTGGTGCCACCCACCATCTAGCCTTAGAAGGGGAGCATAGCTGGAGGAAGTGGGTCCCTAGGAAGCAGGCCTGAACGATTTATAACCCAGCCTGCTTCCTAGTGTCTGTTTCCAGGTCCTCTGAGGTGTGAGCAAGAAGCCCCATGCTCCTGCTGTTATGCCTTCTCTCCCTGAGCTGACTGCTGATGTCCCCTCACACCAAGAGCAAAAATAAGTCCTCTAAGTTGCTTCTGTCAATGTTTGGTTACAGCAAGGAGAAAACTAATTTTATGTGTGTGTGTGTGTGTGTGTGTGTGTGTGTGTAAAATATATAATATGTAAATAATATATATATGTTACTTATATGACATATATTGTGTATATATAATTGTATATATACAATACAATATATAATTACTTAAATACTGTAGAATATTATTTTAAGGTGTGTTACTTTTGTTTATGCTGCATTTGTTTAGCTCTGTGAAGCTGTGTTACTGTACATGTCTAAAACACCTGATGGTCTAATAAAAAACTGAATGACCAATAGCAAGGCAGGAGAAAGGATAGGTGGGGCTGGCAGGCAGAAAGAATATATAGAAGGAGAAATCTGGGAGGAGAAGCAGCAGCCAGAGAAGAAGGAAGACTCCAGGGGCCAGCCACCCAGCTACACAGCAAGCTATCGAGTAAGAGTAAGATTTATAGAAGTAAGAGAACAGGAAAAGCCCAGAGGCAAAAGATAGATGGGATAATTTAAAGTTAAGAAAAGCTGACAAGAAACAAGCCAAGCTAAAGCTGGGCATTTATAATTAAGAATAAGCCTCCATGTGTGATTTATTTGGGAGCTGAGTGAAGGGCCCCCCAAAAGAGCAGAAAAAAAAACCAACAACTATGCACACACACATATAATTACTTTTCTCCTTCTTTACTATTCAGTGAAATTATTTATATGTATGTTCACTGAACTTCACAATGAAACTGTAAGGTCTGCCTTTACACAACTATTTCATAAATGACAAGACCAAGACTAGAGGAATCAAATATGAAGCCAGAGACCCACATCCTGAGAAAGATGAAAAGTAGGATTTCCCATCTCTATAACTTTGCACCATTTCTCTATAAACCACCCTCAAAATTAGGCACCTGACTCACAGTACCCATCTTCTGGCACATGATTGGCTCTTCATGGTCATCCATTGTCCCATAGCCCTTGTTATGGGTTTAATGCCCGTGTGAAACCTCATTTAAATGTACAAATTGAGGTGAGGATGAGGGGTGAGGAGTTGAGGGATAGCATAGATGTCCAGAGGGTCAACAAAAACCAAACATGTATGGAAATGTCACAAGGAAACCTGTTGCTTTTGTATGTCAATAAAATTGTACAAAGATTGTGGGAAAAATATTGATTTGAGTCTACAGTTTTGGTTTGAAATCTTTGGTTGATGTCTTAAATTTGTGTTGGTTGTTTTTTTAAGCAGCTTAACAAAAATATACATTATTAGCCATATATAGATATAAGTTTAGAAATTTGAGAAAGAATATAAGTTTTCTCTTACAAGACTCTACCTCGAAGCAGAATTTGGAGAAATTGCAGATGTTTGGATGAACTGTGTGGAAGCAATGGACATGCGTTCTTCCCACATCCATTGTCCTCACCATCTCGGGGCACAGCCACCCAGTTTCCATTCAGCAGCACCTGCCTGTCCTTGCTGAGAGTGTTTTCTGGTCTCCAGGGTCTCCTTTTCTAGTGCACACAAGGTCTGAAGCACTGGGGACTGGAAATCCTATAAGCAGCCTTCAGCTCCTGACCAGTTGGTGGGAACTGATGTATTCATCTCCCTTTACCTCTAATGGAATAAACATGAGACCTAAGTTCTGCATTGGCTTCCAATACCTGTGATGATCGTATGCTTAATGGTATATCCTTATGCCAAGAGACAATGCCATATTAAAAAAAAAACCCTCAGGACCAGTAATAACAAAGCAAAGTTAGTGAGTTTGTTAAATAGAGATAAAGATGGTTCATGCTTTAGATTTAACTGTAGGCAGAGACAAAGACACAGGAAAAGCGCAGCATATATATATATATATATATAATATATACATACACTTACATGTCTTGGTATGTAAGTGTCCCAAGTGAAGAGTCACACTCCCTTGTTTCCCCAAAGGCTGGACATATGACTCTGTGGTTTTCCAAGTTACATTGTTTAAAGATGGAATTTACAAGGGTTAAGATTGAGCAAAGCCAGGAATAGTGGGACAGGCCTTTAGTCCAAACACCTGGGAGGCAGAGGCAGGTCCATTGGTGAGTTCAAGGCCAGCCTGGGCCACAGAGTGAGTTCCAGGACAGCCAGAGCTACACAGAGAAACCCTGTCTTAAAACAAACAAACAAACAAACAAACAAACAAAAAGATTAAGCAAAAGCTGGGGCCAGGAAGCTGGCTCAGTGGGTAAAGGAGCTTACTGCCAAGCCTGAGGACCTGAGTTTGATTGGTGGACCATGCAGTGAGAGGAGAGAACAGATTCTCCCCCTCCCCTCACCACTGCCAAGCTGACTATCCGAGTTTGATTGGTGGACCCACGCAGTGAGAGGAGAGAACAGATTCTTCCCCTCCCCCCACCACTGTACACATGGATACACAAACAAGTAAGTGGAAACATTGTTAAAATATTAAGTAAACATTAAATTTTAAGTACATAGAACTGGAGAGGTGGCTCAGTGGTTAAGAGCACTGGCTGCTCTTCCATAGGGCCCAGGTTTGGTTCCCAACAACTACACGATGGTCACAACCAGCTGTAACTACAGTTCCAGAGAATCCAACACCCTCTCCTGGCCTCCACAGGCACCAGACACACGAGGGGTGTACATACAAGAAAAATACCCACATATAAAATAAAAATAAAATTACAAAGAAATTAAGTATAAAATCTCGGGCCGACTCTAGAACGAGGAGAGAAAACCCTGTAAGGAGCTTCATTTGCTATGATGTTGACAGTGATGTTAACCGTTGAATACATCACATTGTAAAGATTCTGCAGGAATATGCATCTCAGCTGGGGAGCCTAAAGCAGGACTAAACAGAAGGAGTGTAGGATGGCAAGGAAGCAGACAACCTTTCAAAGTGTGTTCAGCTCTCAAAAATAACCTCCAGGATGTCAGCCTTGCCACGACAGGAAGTCCCCGAGTCCCCATCAAACATCGCCAGCTTCTCCAAACAGGGCTGGGGGAGTGTCCCAAGGCAGAAGTATCTTCAGAACATAAAAATATCAATGCCATATTTTTTTTTTTTGCCTGTTAACTCCAATTTGAGAGTTACCAACTTAAATTATGAACAAAACAGCAAAGTCTGGCTGAACGAGTAAGGTGCTGGGGTGGAAGCCTGTATTCCTGTTACCTCAGCTTGGCTCAGTGAGTCGGGAAATTACTTGACCTTTCTAAGAAACGCTTTGGAATTTCAAAGTGAAAGTATTGATGAAGATGAACTGATATAAAAGTGAATAAATGAATTTGTTGCTGTGACAAAGTACCTGGGGTTAGTACAGTGGTTAGAGCACTATCTGCTCTTCCAGAGGACCTGGGTTCAATTCCCACCACCAACACAGAGGCTTATAAGCATCCATAACTCCCGTTCTGGGAATCTAGCGATCAGCGATCTCTTCTGTGAACTCATACACCTAAGTAATCTGTTTTTAAAGAGGCAGTTTACTGAAGGATTTGTTTTGGCTCATTGCTTAGAGAATGAAGTCCACCAGGCTTGGCAGAGTTCATGGTGGCAGGAACATGGTGCTGGAATGCTCACACCGGGGCAGACCAGAGAGCAGCAGCAGGGGATACTAATGGTCCTTTTCCATTTTATCCACTCCAAGACCCCAGCCCATGGGATGGCGCCACTCTCATTCAGGATCAGTCTCCTCGGTTAACCGTCTCTGGAAACACGGTCTCCCAGGTGATTCCAAATCCAGTCAAGTTGACAGTGATGATGAACCATGACAGGGTGCTACCTTTTGTAAGAGAAATGAAAGAAAACTCTCAATAGACAGCTGCTCAGCTGTGTGTAAGGATGCACAAGGGCAAACCAAACCATAAGCTAAAACCACAGCTGAGGGAGCAGTCATCGAACCAGCGTGGACAGAAATGCTGGTCAGGGGCCGCGTCTGAGTCCTAAAGGGAAACAAACATGCCAGTCTCTTCCCTAAGCTGAGGCACAGTGTGAGTGCAGACAACATGGTGGATCCACAGGATGGTGTTAGGGGATCCATAGGATGGTGTTAGGGGTCCATAGGATGGTGTTAGGGGATCCATAGGATGGCGTTAGGGGATCCATAGGATGGCGTTAGGGGATCCATAGGATGGCATTAGGGGATTCATAGGATGGCGTTAGGGGATCCATAGGATGGTGTTAGGGGATCCATAGGATGGTGTTAGGGGATCCATAGGATGGTGTTAGGGGATCCATAGGATGGTGTTAGGGGGTCCATAGGATGGTGTTAGGGGGTCCATAGGATGGTGTTAAGGGTCCAAAGGATGGTGTTAGGGGATCCATAGAGTGGTATTAGCAGTCATAGCTTGTTGGATTTCTGAGAGGATTAGCGTGTGGAAGATAATCTCATTATGTCTTGTGGTGTCAGACAAAGGTGCCTGGTGGGAACATTATTAAAGCACACAATGTAGCTGATCCACATTGCATTGCTCTCTTTGGAATCTGTTTAGCACCAGGGTGTGAAATGAGCTAGCTCCTGGCACAAGGAGAATCACTTCTGCTTTGGTTTTCACTCTTCAAATTTTGCTTGGTGGGAAGGATTCTTTCTCTGCCTTCAGATGAAAACTTTCTCTATAATTTCCTTTCTGGTCATTTGTGGGTAGTAAAAGGTCCTATTTATGAAAATTTAAAAATAAAGCATAGACTCGAAATTCAAATGATTATAGCCCCATATGGTACTCTAGACTTCAAACTTATTTACTGCCTTTGAAATTTATTATTGATTTTTAACTTTACATTTATGAGTGTCTGTCTGCTTGCATGTCTTGGGCATTTCTTTCTTTCTTTTTTTTTTTTTTAAAGATTTATTTATTATGTATACAGTGTTCTGCCTGCATGTGTCCCTTCAGGCCAGAAGAGCGCACCAGATCTCATTACAGATGGTTGTGAGCCACCATGTGGTTGCTGGGAATTGAACTCAGGACCTCTGGAAGAACAGCCAGTGCTCTTAACCGCTGAGCCATCTCTCCAGCCCACATTTCTTGTATATAGTGTCTGCATAGGCCAGAAGAGAGCATCAGATCTTCTGGAACCAGTGTTCCAGGTGGATGTGAGCCATTGTGTGGGCACTGGGAACCAAAGTCATTGTCCTCTAGAAGGGCAGCCAGTGCTCTTAACCACTGAGCCATCTCTCCAGCCCTATTCACTGCTTTTGTATCTAGAGTCTCTACCATCTTTCTTCCTCTCTACCCTGTTTGCTGGCTCATTTGATCCCCTTTGCCCTACAGACAGGTGAATACCTGATTAGTGAATAGCCATTTCAACCTGTTAGAAGTGCCTAGCCTGCCTTTCACTCTTCTGTTCGGTCAGACCCCAAACTGCTTAGTGTTCTCAATTGTACATAATGTTTTTTATGCTCTTTGGAACCCCCCTTGCCTTGATGTGAAGGAAGATGACCCTGCATATGACGCTCCCTGTAGATGTAACCAACTGTCTTATTAAATAAGAAACACAGAGCCAATTCAGAGAAGAAAGCCAAGAGGTCAGAGCTAAGAGCCTCACCCTTCCTGCTTCAGGGATCCTCTTCAGTCAAGAGAGCTCTCCGAAAAGGGCCTACTTCCTGTGTGTATGTCTTTATATAGTCTAGCTGTTCTGCCTTCTCATTGGTTGTAAACCCAAACACGTGACTGCCTTGTCACTGCCTGTATGTACCACCCTCCAGGTCCTTAAAGGCGTGCGCCACCACCGCCACGCACTTGCTATGGCTCTAACAGCTCTGACCCCCAGGCAACTTTATTTATTAACATACAATTAAAATCACATTTCAGTACAAGTAAAATACCACCACAGCTCCCGACCAGAGGTCCTTTGAGTGACCAGCAATTCTGTCCTCAATATCAATAGAGTTTAAGACTCAGGAAACTGGAGCCAGCAAGATGGCTCATCAGGTAAAGAAAGGGGCTTGTCCCCAAGCCTGACAACCTGAGTTTGATTCCCAGGACCTAAATGGTAGAAGGTGAGGATGAACTCCTGTCACCTCCACACACGCACTGTGGCACTTTCTCACATGTACACTTGTGCACATTCACACTTGAATGCATGTGTGCACAGACACATAAACACAATATATGAGGCTGTTTTTGGTTATTTTCTTTGCAGCCATTTTGGTCTGATTCCCCTTGGTCCTCACCACCTGTGGCCCCCAAGGTGAGCAATTGTGCCATCCCCCAGAAGCTTGCCAGACACAGCAGTGCTCGGGCCACTACGCAGACTCACAAAATTAAAGCCTGCACTTAGTGCTGGGTGGGAGTAGGAGTGTGGGTCAGTAAGCAAGACACTTGCCACGCAAGTGTGAGGACCTATGTAAGCTGGGTGTGGTGGTGCGCACCTGTAACTTCAGTGCCTGGCAGTCAGGTGGGAATGCAGGGCCGCAGGAGGTCCACCGCAGGAGGTCCACCGAGGTGGGGGTATCAGCAGGCGAGCAGCACTCCCTACATCTCAACAGTGCAGGAAGCAGAGGTGTGAACACACGTGCTTATCAGGCTTTCTCAGCCCCCTTTCATGTGGTCCCGGACCCCAGCTCAAGGGACATTCCAGGCTTATCTCCCTCCTCAGTTAAGGATCCCTGAAATGTACACACACACACACACACACACACACACACACACACACACACACACACGGGCATCTTCTAGGTGATTCCAGATCCAACTAAGTTGACAATGAAGATAAATTTCCACATCTCTCAGCTGTCTTGGAGTTTCTGTCCAGTTTTAATTAGTCTCTGGTTATGCACTTATGATTCAATGTCTTAACTAGTGTTGGGGTTACTTTGTCAGAGGGGTGTGCCAGGGTCTGGCCTTCACTGGTGCGGATCTCAAGCTACCTAAAGGATCAACTTGAGTAAGTTTCTGTTGAGTTCAAGCATTCCTCTGTCACCAGAGTCTATATATCCTCTACTGGAGATAAGATTTTTTTCCAAAGCCGACAGACACCTCTTCTGCCTCCTCTTACCCACTGGTTCTTCGGGTCTCGGTGACATAGATGTTTCTTTAAGACTATCTCCTGGGTTGCTGTAGCCCAGAGTGGCCATTTCTGTTTCAGTATAGGTGGCACATCATCCTCTAGCACTTATCATAGTGTGTGTGTGCTTGTGCGCACATACAAGTGTGTGCACTTGCACATGGAGGCCAAGCATTAACATTAGGTGACTCTATCACTCTCCATCTAATCTCTTGATTTTTTTGTTTGTTTGTTTTGAGAAAGGGTTTCTTTGTAGTCCTGGCTGTCCTGGAACTCACTATGTAGACCAGATTGGCCTCAGACTCAGAGAGATCCTCCTGCCTCTGGCTCCTGAGTACTGGGATTAAAGGTCAGTGCCACCGTGCCTGGCTCCATTTTATCATTTGAAACAGGGCTTCTCATCGAGCCTGAAACTTTCTGATTCAGTCAGACAGACTGACCAGCAGACCCTGGGCTTGTCCCATTAGTGCTGGCATTCCAGTCAAGCCAGGGTTTTTCTACATGAGTTCTGGAGAGCAAACTCAAGTCCTCAAAAACCAAGGTGGAAAGCATTTGAAGAAAGATACCCAAGGCCCACCTTAAAACTCCACATACATGTGCACCTGTATACACACACACACACACACACACACACACACACACACACAGAGAGAGAGAGAGAAAGAGAGAGAGATTTGCCCCAGTGGCTGCAGAGGGTGACAAATTCCATCTCCAAGCTGAAGTCAGGAAAAGGCCAATGTCTCAGCTTATGGACCATCAGGCTGGGAAGATTGTCTCTTACCCAGGGGAGGGCTAGCCTTCTGTTCTCTTTAGGTTTTCAGCTGATCAGATGAGGCCTGTTCACACTGAGAGGAGAGATCAGGCTTTACTCAGTCACTGAATCAATCTCACCCACAAGCCCTCACAGAAACATCCAGAATAATCTTTGACCAAATCCTTTGACTCCTTATGGTCTAGGTCAAACTGACAACATAAAGCTAAACATTACAGCATATATGTATGCATATGTAGATATACATAACACATACTAAGTATAAATGTGTGCACATCTACTGATTGATGTGATTATCTGGATGTACATACAGAGAGACTAGACAGCTCTGTGTTGCTGTGTGAGCACACACGGGAAATTGGCATGTATGTGCACCATGGTAAAGAACATCTGTTCTGCAGAAACCTTGCTCTGCACAAAACCCCCACAAGTTCCCTTTAATAATAAACACACCTGTTCCCTTTAAATAATAAACACACCTGTTAAATGATCAGCCTATAGTATCTCGGCTCACAAGTGAGTCAGGAAGAATTTTAAATAGAAAAGCATGTCTCATGGCAGGCGGTGGTGGTGTACGCCTTTAATCCCAGCACTCGGGAGGCAGAGCCAGGTGGATCTCTGTGAGTTCAAGGCCAGCCTGGTCTACAGAGCGAGATTCAGGACAGGCACCAAAACTACACAGAGAAACCCTGTCTCAAAAAACCAAAAAAAAAAAAAAAAAAAAAAAAAAAAAAAAAAAAAAAAAAAAAAAGAAAAAAAAAGAAAAAGAAAGAAAGAAAGAAAGAAAAAGAAAAGCATGTCTCTGATCACATGACATCTTACTACAAACTCTTGTGGTGAAAGTTCCTGGAGACAGACTAATGGAAAGGCGTACATTACTGCACACAGTGTTCTGTGCCTTTGCTCTGGGTTACGTCAGCATGTCATAGGTCAACCTTCTGAATCTTCCTGCCGAGCAAGAAGCAAAATGGTTTTTAAATCTTAAGACTCTGTTTTGCTTTTTTCTAATAGTTAACTAACTGAAATGTTACTTTTATAAATAATATTTTTGGCCTGTGAAATGGCTTGGGGGTAAAAGCATCTGGTGACTTGATTTTGGTCCTGGGACCTCATGGTGGAAGGACAGAACCCATTCTGTAAGTAATCCTCTGACCGCCACAGGTACACCATGGTATATGTGCACCCACACAATGCACAAATAAATACATACAATATCATAAAAAGTTTTAAACTTTTTCTTGGAACTGAAGTTTGGCTTTATAAAATTATCTACTAAACATGAAATCTGTGCATAGGAATAGAAATTCAAAGATTCCTGTAATTCCCGTTAGCTTCCCCAAGACTGTCCTCACAAACCTTCCTGTACCAGGTTGGAATTCATTTGTTTCAGCTTTTGAATGTGGTCACCATAATGCAGCACTGGATGGAAAGTGGGTCACAAATAAACTTGGATCGTAATTATTCTGTTGACACAATTGAATAGGAGCCTCACTCATGATGACTGAGAAAGAAGACGTTTGCTCCCAACAATGGCCTTTGCTTTCTCTTGTGCTGGAGGTGAGATAGTTAATTAGATATTTGAACAGGAGAGACAAGGAACAAAGACTTTACAGACCACAGTGACAAAACCATTTAGAAAGGACAGCCTCCCAATATGCTTAATTCCCACGAAGGACAGAGCGGTCTAGTTTTCAGTTATTATTGTTTACAAATGCAGATTCCTTCCCTTTCTGGCCTCTAAGCCCGCCCTGTCTAGTGGGGTGTGCCGCGTGAACAAGGCCCTGGAGCAGGTTCAGGTGCCCGTCCCTGGACCCCAGCACTGCCCAGGTCTCCTTCTTAGAGACAGACAGGCTTCCCAGCGGTAGGCCACATCAACCCAACAGAGCAGCGTGAAATGCTGACTAGGGGACCTCACGATTCCAAGCCAGGAACGTTGTTTCATTTGTTGTTGTAGCTCCAGAGCACAAACAGAGCCTGGTAGACACAAGGGTCAATAAATATCAATTCTACTAAACTTGGGCTCCTGACCACTCCCAGCTTTATTCTCAGCAGCCCCATTAGGTTTAATTTTAATGATTGTGTGCTTGTGCTTCTGTGTGCCATGATGCACGTGTGTGCTTGTGTGTGCGTCATGATGCATGTGTGTGCTTGTGTGTGTGTGTAGAGAGCAGTGCACGGCCGCGCCTCAAAGATGGCACCGGCGTCTGGCTTCCGCCTTCCCGATGGCAGGTGTTCTCTGGGATAAACAACTCCTTATTTGGCTTGGGCGTGGAATCTGGCTTGCTTGTGCATGTCTGACCCTATCGGCATTGTCCACGTAGCACTACGGGGTTGGTTGCCCAGTGGCTATAAAGGGCGTGGGCTGGCTTTCCCCAGAGGGAGAAGATGGCTTTCCCCGGGGTCAGAAGATTGTCTCAAGGTTCCTGAATAAACTGCTTGGAGAAGAGCCTGGTGTTGCGTCTTCCTTGCTGGTCGAGGCGGACGCAACATGTGTGTATGTGTGCAATGATACGTGTGTGAAGTTAGAGGACATCTGCAATCGTTGGCCAAATTCTAACACGCTGGTGTAATCGCTACAGAGGCTGAGAAATGTCTTGGTTTTGTGTGGTCTGGCCATTGTCTATTCACAGTTCACTCACAGGGATGTAACGCTGCAGCCCCTCTGCCGTCAGTGTCTGCCTCTAATGCTGTCATTTCACCTTCCAATTCTCCCTTCCTTCCCCTGTCCTGAGTCCCCAGAGACCAGTCAAGACTCAGTCTTGGATTCTGGAAGCACTCAATGTCTTTTTCCTCTTCATCTACTCTCCAAATTATTCTCGTAGCCTCCTGGGATAGCAGAGACCTCTCTGTTTCCTTCCTACACAGTAGCGGGTCCTCCGTGTCTCCCCCCACCCCCACCTATGTTCCAGGTGGAAAATGCTTTTGTTTGTTTCTTTCTTGTTTGCTTCATGTTCACAGAAACCAGATCTTTCCGGTCTTCTCCTAGAGGTAATCACAGAAGTTATGAAGAGCTTTGAGAAAAAGCATCCATGAGAAGAGCTATTTTATGTTTCTCTCTCCATCTTTCATGTGCATGTGTGTGGTAAGCAAGTGTGTGTGTGCATGCTTTTGCATATGTGTTCAGGTATGTGTGTACACCTGTGTGTGTGCTCATGTAGAGGCCCCAAATTGATGTTGAGAATCTTCTCCCATCTGTCTTCTGTAGCAGGAATCTTAAAGAGTCTCACCAGTTCCTCAGCTGGTCCTATTTCCTCAGACTGGAAGCCTCTGAGTCCTCATCCAGAATGGGTCTCAGCTGAACTGTGCTGCTAGAAGCCTGAAAGCTCAACCAGCCAAATCCTTAACCAGCCAAATGCTTGTAGTTTCTGGTCCTCAGGCCTTATATACCTTTCTGCTTTCTACCATCACTCCCTGGGATTAAAGGCTCGCTTTCTGGAATTAAAGGTGTGAGTCACCATGCTTGCCTATATCCTTGAACATATGGATTTCTGCCTCTGGAATGCTAAGATTAAAGGTGTGAGTGCCACCATTTTCTAGCCTTTGTATCTAGAGGCTGTTCTGTCTTTGACCCCAGATAAGTTTATTAGGGTGCACAATATTTTGGGGAACACAATACCACCACAGTCTTCCACTTTATTCTTTGAGGTGGGGTCTCTGGTGAGCTTAGAGCACACTGAGGTGGCTGGTCCAGGTAGCCAGGTTGCTGTGGGGAATTCCCCATCTCCACCTCTGGAGACCTGAATTGCAGGCTGGATGCCATACTGACCCCACCCACCCACCTTTCATGGGTCCTAGGGACCCCAACTCCATTCTTCAAGCTTGCTTAACCTCAATGAGCTGGCACCATCATCTCAACCTGCAAAGAGACATTTCACTCCCCAAGGAACTTTAAAATACATGAAAATTGAGGTCACCCGACATTTGAAAACTCAGTGTGAACATTTGGTGTACACAAAAGCAACTGAGCACCTTGAGTTGTGTTGGCGGGAGAGCGTTTTCATCCAGTCATAGCTATTTACTGAGCACTTCCTGTTGTGAAGGCTTTGTCTAGAGTGCTCAGAAACACCAGGGAATGATATGACTCCCTGGGCTTCATCCCAGGAATGACTAATGAGGAGATGTGCCAATACGAGGTGGCCCATGCCTGTGACCCCAGTCCTTGGAGGGTCAGGAGTTCAAGGTCAGCTCTGATGCCATAGTGCTGGGGATAGCCTGGGCTACAGGAAGACTTGTCATAACTCCGAACAGCACAGAGTAAGAAAATGACAGCGTGTTACAAGATGGCAGTGGCATGGAGTAAGAAGAACACAAAACAATCTAGAGGTCGTCAGGACAGAGGGACAGAGGGACAGAGGGCAAGTTCATCTGTCTCCCTGCCTTTGGTGATACCTCATTTTGCCATGTGATTGCAAGCTTGCTGTTGAATCTCAGCGAATAAAACGACAGCAACTAAGTTATAGACCAGAGTTGGAGGGAGGTCAGGAAGGAAACACCACACACAAACATGTACACATACACACACACATGCTCACATACACACATGCTCACACACATACACACACTCATATACATGCAGACACACACATCCATGCGTACACACACAATCACATACACACATGCTCACACACATTCATGCACAGCCCTGGCTACATTTCTGGGAATATGGTTAACTTTTAGCCCTGAGCACAGAATGTGGCTGACTCAGCTCTGAGTTCAGAGAAGCATTGTAATATGATTTGCTTATGGAGGTCATGAACCAAGTCTGGGTTTTTATTACAGGCAGCCAGTTTCTTACAGCAGGAAAGATCGTAAGAGTCATAAATCAACATCCCATCGAGGATCATCTCTGAGATCACCCTGTTCTCCTCATTGGGTCCAGCAGCAGCAGCAGCAGGACCCAGGACTGGACACCACGCTCAGCCACTGACAGGCCTCTGTGACTGTTTCTGCTTCACTGTCGCAGGATGGAATCGATGCTGCTTAGGAAAGGAGCAGCGCTTTCAAAAGCCACGATGTAGTAGGAAATAAATAGCTAATGATAAACTATTCAATGTTCTAAAAGCACGTGCAGAAAAGTCCTATACTTACCAGAAACAATAGTTACATTCTCCACATTTCTATTTCTGTTTGGTCCATTTGCTTTATCGCCTCAAGACACACAAGTTGCTTACTTGTTTGTTGTTGTGAGACGCAGTTTCATATGACCTCACACTCCTCTGCAGTTAAGCCTGGCCTTGAACTCCCAATTCTCCTGTTGGCATCTGTCTAGGAATGCAATTGTAGGTGTGTGCCACCATGCCTACGTCTTCTACTGACTCGCCCTCTGTCCATCAGCTTTGCATTGCTGTGACAAAATGCTCCATAGGAACAAGTGACAAGGAGCAAAGGAAACACTGAAGTGTGGCTTCAGTCCGTGGTTGGCTGGCTCTGCTGCTCATGTCTGAGGCAAGGTACGAAGTAGGATCTTGCGGCTGCAGAGCTGTGTGGTGGAGGTGACTGCTGGGGCAAGAATAAGGCATGATGTTGCCTAAGGACACACCGCCAAAGACCCACAGCCACCGGCTGGTAACTCGCGGATGACGTCAGAGCTCTCAGAATCCAATCGGTCGCTCTCTAACAGCTCCACCTCTGAACACCACTGTCCTGGGGTCCAAGACTTCCTCACAGGAGCCTTTGCAGACAGTTTACATCCAAGCATCACTGGCTCTGGTGTCTTTCCTACTGCAGCCTGACTGGGACTGTGCATTTCCATCTGCTGCCTCTAGGTGGGGCTATTGACAGGAAGGCCTTGTGTGCTTTGTGTCTCTTGCTAACTGGAAGCCCTTGCTAGACCACACCATAGTGGATCCCCCTGCAGAAGGGCAAATTGTTTAACCCTTTTGCGCTCAATCACGGATCCTGAGAAGCTGGCTTCCAGAGGCTTCCCATCCTCCTGGTGTTAGGTCACTTCATGTTCCAGTCGCAAATGTCTAGATGCTTATTTATTTTTCAGTTTTGCAGATGCATGTGTGTTCATGTTGAACCCAGCTTTGAAAAAAGCGTTTTTATCAGCGACAGATGTGTAATGCACTACTCTTCAGAAGTAGAGTATTGTGTGCTCTTCCATGCTGCCTTTCCTGGGTTTGTGTTTTCTGTCCTGTTCCTGAGTGTGAATTCCTTCTGGCTCTCAGCTGCCTCTCACAGAGAATTAACTCTGTAAGTCACCACACATGAGAGGATATGACCCCAGCAGAGCCAGGGCAGCCCACCACTGACGGGTGGAGGGTTATGATGAGTAGCCCATTCACAAGGTGGGACAGCTTTAGTGCAATCAACTCGAACTTCCCAGGTCCCCATGGGACGACAAGGAGGAACTGGACTCAGTCCTGGACCACTTCTTTTCTGTAATGCCTCTCTCCTCCCCTTTCTCTCAGAGTATCTCATTAATAAATCACACGCCCCTAGATTCCTATCCCAGGCTCTCCACCCCAGGAGCCTCACCTCAAACAGGCCGTGTATGAAAAGGCATAAGCTGGGTTCAACATCTGACAGGAACTTCAGGAGGTGCCTCTGTGTGCGGAAGGCTCCACAGTTGCATTTCTGAAAAGAAAACAGGGCATGCTACGCTTTGGAGTAAGCCTAAAAGAGTTCCTTGTGCATCTCCCCTCCCCCCACAAAGTGATAATATAATACTTGTATAATGTAGTTTCAGTGAGAACCGACTTAATGATCTAGACTCATTAAAAAAAATTAGAAATAGATTTGTGTGTGAAAAAAATGTCATGTAGAGGTTATGTAAGGCCTGATCCTGCACCAAGACCCACAGGATGGCAGAGAGAGGACAAGTAGGGCCACCTCTGAGATTGCAGCCTGCCCGGGAGGACATCAGGAGCCATGCCTGATGCCATTCCAAACTCCAGATTTTCCTGTGTCTAAGGGACAAAAAGAATTCATATATCTCAAACCCATTCTTTACAATTTTAAAAAAGATTGTATTAATGTATTATGCATGTATGTATGTGTGTGGGTGTTTTACCTGCATGCATGTCTGTGTACATATGTATGCCTGGTGCTCATGGAGACCAGAAGAGGACATCATTTCCCACGGGACCGGAATTACAGATGAGGTTGTGAGCTACCGTATGGGTGCCAGGAATGGACACAAGTCCTCTACTTGAACAGCCAATTCTCTTAACCATGGATCAACCTCTGCAGCCCCCAATCTTAACTACTTTATATCTGTCATATA
Source organism: Peromyscus eremicus (assembly GCF_949786415.1). Lineage (NCBI taxonomy): Eukaryota > Metazoa > Chordata > Mammalia > Rodentia > Cricetidae > Peromyscus > Peromyscus eremicus. The sequence continues at coordinate 114,125,947 of NC_081422.1, forward strand.
TAGCTAATGTAAAATAGTGTAAGATAATAATATTATATCATAATGGGGTATTTTTGCTCACAACATACATTCTGTGTGGGCATGTGTGTGGAGGTCAGAGGACAGTCTTAGGTGTTGTTCCTGAGTGTCATCTATTTTCTTTCTGAGAAGGGTCTCTTATTGGCCAAGTAGGCTAGGTGATGGCCAGGGGGCCCCAGGGACCCTCCTGACTCCGCCTTCTCATCACTGAGACTATAACCTCCTGGCTTTTGAACATGGGTTCTGGGATCAAATGCAGGTCCTCACGCTTGTGAGGCAAACACTTTACTGACTGGACCATCTCCCTAGCACACGAGGAATTTTCACATCGCTGGGATAAATGCCAAGGTGGTGATTGTCACAATGTAAGTTAAGTCTGATTTGAGTTCTGAAGGAGACTGTGACATCTCTGTCCAAGATGATTTGGGCCATTTAAATTCCTACCAACGTATAAGTGACACCGTTTTTCTGCCTTCTTGCTGCCATTTGGTGTGGTCACCATTTTTCCTCCACCTTTTGATAGCTGTGTGCCAGTATATCAATGAAGTCCCAATGTCCATTTCTCTAGTGGCTAAAGGTACTGAGCATCTCTGGGTGCCTGTTTGTCAGTTGGGTATATTCTTTGGTGATATATCACTTCATGGTTTTTTTTGCCTGTTTGTTTTTGATTTTGGTCCATTTTAAAATTGGATTACTGTCGAATGTTAAAAATTCTGTATGGATTCTAGTTAAGTTCTTGGTTGCATATGTGATTTGAAGATGTTTTCTTCTAGCTTGTCATTTTTTCTGTTCATCTTTAGTAGGATTATTCATAGAACAGTGTTTTAAACTACCATGAGACTCAATTTCTTCATTGTCTTATTCTCTCTAGCTTCATCCAACAAATACTTATTGACTATGTACAACTTAGCCAGAGAACGCTGCAGACACCCCATAGTAGCCAAAGATTTGACATGGCTCTGACTTCAGTGTTACTTCAGTCAGTGAGGATCCCAGCGAATGCTTAAACAGTTAATGCCATGTAGCAGGGGCTAAGTGGGGTGCAAGGTGCAGAGCTATGTTCTTGGCTGATGGAGAGGTAGTAGGTGATGGTTCTAATTTGCCATTTCTGTGCCAGGAAGTGCCCAAAATAGCATAGTAACATTATTTATAAGTCCACTTCCTCCAGGTCACAAATGATAATTTTCATAGCTAATATTTGCTAGATTTTGTTATGCACAGGACAATTTCATATGCATTGTATCAGTTAATTTAAAACATTCCAGGGCAGTAGAGAAGGTTACAGTGTTTTGTATTTGGTGAGCCTAAGACTTGGCTAGGTTAAGGGGCATGTCCCAGTTCCCACCCAGGAGGAGATGAGCTCAGACCAGCACTCTAGTCTTGTGATTAAAGCTCTTTTAACTCTACCCAGCATCCTCTAGAGACGCATCCTTTTCCAGCCAGTACAGACTCATCAATCTTCTAAGAAATAGACTGAGTTCTGTTTTCAAAGAAGACAGGCTACAGTTCCTTGTGTGCTCAAATGCCAAACAGCTTGTCTTTATAGAGGAAGATTCCATTAAAACACATCCAGTGGTCGAGAGCATGCTGAAAATGGAAAAAAAAAAAAACACCCAAATTCTTCTCTGAGTTACAGCAGACAAAAGAGGGGATACATACAGCTTTCTTTTTAAAAATTAATGTTTAGAATTTTTTATTTGGGTGCTTGTTTTTATGTACGTCACATGTATGCAGGTACCCATGGAAGACAGAAGAGGGTGCCAGATCCTTGGGAGCTGGAGTTAGAGGTGGTTGTGAGCCACCAGATGTAGTTTCTGGAAACAAAATTCAGGTCTTCTGCAAGATCAGTGGTGCTCTTAACCACCGAACCATCTCTCCAGTCCCTGGGGGGATGGATCTTACTGGAGCTTGGCTCAGGATGGAGTGAGCATGGAGGTCACAGTTTGGGACATTTTTTGCCATGATCTTGGACATCCAAATCATTTTCAAGATGCCAAACCTTTCAGATGACACAGAAAAATCAACATTATCTCTGGTGAGGAATCAAAGCAGGCCCCTTCCCAAACTGAAGGATTGCGATGGGGTGGTGCTCCTTCTACTTTATGGGTTTCTGTTGTGGAATATTTATTTGACTATGTAAAGGTATGTTGCTTATGCTGCATTTATTTAATTATGCTAAGATATATTGCTGTTTCACCTTGCCTGCCTGTGGCACCTGATTAGTCTGATAAAAAGCTGAATGAGCCGGGCGGTGGTGGCGCATGCCTTTAATCCCAGCACTCGGGAAGCAGAGGCAGGTCGATCTCTGTGAGTTCGAGGCCAGCCTGGGCTACAGAGTGAGTTCCAGGACAGGCTCCAAAGCTACACAGAGAAACCCTGTCTCGGAAAACTAAAACAAAACAAAACAAAACAAAACAAAACAAAACACAACAAAAAACCCCGCTGAATGATCAACAGCTAGGCAGGAGAGGGATAGGCGTGACTGGCAGGCCGAGAGAATAAGTAGGAGGAGGAATCTAGGCTTAAGATAGATAGATAGATAGATAGATGATAGATAGATAGATAGATGATAGATAGATAGATGATAGATAGATAGATAGATAGATGATAGATAGATAGATGATAGATAGATAGATGATAGATAGATAGATAGATAGATAGATAGATAGATAGATAGATAGATAGATGATAGATAGAGAACGAGGAGAGAATGAGAAAGAAAGAAAGGGAGACAGACACCTAGGCCTGGCCAACCAGACACCAGCCAGCCACGGAGGAAGCAGGAAAGTAGAACATACAGAAGGAAAGAAAGTTAAAAAGCCCCGAGGCAAAACATAGATGAAGAGAAACAGGTTAAATTAAGTTATAAGAGCTAGTGGGACAAGCTGGAGCTAAGGCCGAGCACTCATAATTTGGGAGCTGGTTGGTGGCCCAAAAGAAAGCCTGCTACAGGCTTCCATTAGTGCACTCTTCCTCTTATTTGGGATCTTGCTTAAATCCTTTAACGATTCTTCCCTTCTTTCAAAATCCTTAGGTGAGACGTTAGGACTGAGAGTCTGAGAGTCTGCATGAGACAGTTACATACCAAGGCAACTTTGCAAAGATTGTGTCAAATAACCTTTGAGCCCAGCCCCCACTCCTAGGAAGCAGCCCTACTGAGTCTGTGAGAAAAGAAGCCCTTTGACAGTCTACACTCATAAATCTACCTTGTGGGGTTAGGATCCAGCTTCAGAAGCTGAGATCATCACCAGGTCTGGGGAAAGTGAATCTCTCTGCCACTTCTGGGCATACCCCCAGATTTTATATTCTACCCCAGTGACATCCATGCTCCTTGTGCTCTGTTCACAATAGCAAGGAAATGCAAGTGGCCTACCTGTCCATCAACAGATGCATGGACAATGAAAATGTGGTGTATAAACACCATGGGGTTTTATTCATCAGTGAAGAAAAATGGAATTATGAGATTTGTGGAAAATGGATGGAACTGCAGTATATTATATTAAATGAGGTTAACCCAGGCCCAGAAAGAGAAATGCTGAGTATTATCTCTCATATGTGGGTCCTAGCTTATAGTGTGTGTGTGTGTGTGTGTGTCTGTCTGTCTGTCTGTCTGTCTGTGTGTCTGTGGGGGAGTGAGTGTTCATAGAGGTCAGGAAATTAGCAAAGGGCCCATGAGAGGTAATGTGGCTGTTGGCCAGCCAGAGAGCAGGTGTGAGAGGTAAATTTAGTTGGTTGTCCACTACTCTGATCATCTCCTCTTCTTGGCTTATTCTTGGTAGGAATGCCCCAGTTTCGGGGTACTTGAGATGGCTCAGTGGGTAAGGGTGCCTGATGACCTAATGTTTACCCCCTGGGACCCACATGGTGTAAACTCAACTCTCAAATGTTGTCCAGTAACCCCTGTCTTAGGGTTCCTATTACTGTGAAGAGACACAATGACCCCAGAAACTTTTATAAAGGAAAACAATCAATTAGGGCTGGTTTACAGGTTCAGAGGCTTACCCATTATCATCATGGCAGGAAGCATGGTGGTGAGCAGGCAGACAGGTACTGGAGAAGGAGCTGAGAGTTCTACATTTGGATCAGCAGGCAGCAGGAAGAGAGTGTGGGCCACTGGGCCTGGCTTGAGCATTTGAAACCTCAAACCCCACCCCCAGTGACATAATTCCTCCAACAAGACCACACCTATTCCAAGAAGGCCACACCTCCTAATAGTACCACTCTGTATGAGCTTAAGGGGGGCATTTTCATTCCAACCACCACACCCACCTGCATGCCTTGAAATTTGAATGCCCATGAACACATAAAATAAATATTTTAAAAAACACTCTAGTCTTTACAGTGCTCACAGACTGTATTCTTTGAAGAAAGACATTATTTTTATTTTATGTGTATGAGTGTTTTGCCTGCATATAGGTCTGTATGCTGTTTGCACACCTGGTTCTCGTGGAGGTCAGGAGAGCGCTTCAGATCCGCTGGAACTGGAGTGACAGAAGCTGGTGAAATATGTAGGTGATGGGAATCACACTCTGGTCCACTGAAAGAGCAGACAATGCTATTAACCTGTGAGCCATCTCTCCAGTCCGCTGCATGGGGGTTTTGTTGGGTGATGTAATTTGCACACAGAAGACTGAACTCATTCCTGGAAGCTTGTAATCCCAGTCCAGAAAATGGCATCACTCGTAGCTGATTGGTTTCCCCCATCAGTTAGCAAAATCAAGATAATCCTGGCTTGGAATAATCCTCACAGGTGGTTCTGGAGCTCCAAGTTGACATGAGATTAGTCATCACAATCACGTATTACACAGATTTTCCCCAGTAAGAGCACATACTGGTTGTGTTCAGTAGCAGGAGCTGAGACACGTGGAGACAAGGTGGGAGGGAGTCTTGCGAACTGTTGAATGTTGTACTGTGTGGATACTAACTGGGCCTGGTAGATAAATACAGTTGGAACGGATAAATAATAAAATGTACACAAAATAAGCTTTCATTCATTTTAGCAGTTTAAAAATCCCTCGAGGGAGGAAACTGGTTCTTTAGAGAAACCAATACGATGCCTTACACGTTCTTATTTAATTTTCCACCCTCGCGGCTCTGCAAGGCGTTTTTCCATTTATACTGCATGCATTTACATAGGACACGACATCAGCGCGTTGACCTGTGAGATTTAGACCTGGGGGTTTGAAATCACTGGTGTGGCGCTGCGGAAGCGTTATTCTCACGAAGTCGCTGATCCACCAGCGGACTCTGCCCAGGTGTTTTCCCATCTGAGGCTGAGGCAGCCTGTATCCCGGGGTCCCGGGCTTGCTGGATGTAAACGCACAGTGCAGCCGTAGATTGCAGGGCAATCTCGACTCCTAGTCATTCATTAGTGACCACGGACTGCAGGCACGTGCCCGCAATGCACTCTTAACTTGAAGTAGTCATAGGCTTACTACCCCAGAATTGCGGCGGGGCCCGCGCGGGATTAGAACAACCCCATGAGCCAAACGCGAAGTAGTGTGTGTTGAACGAATGAGCGTGGCTAGCGTACTAAATTACCAGGAGAAAAACGGAATACAGACCGGGGTCACAATTGTGACTTAAAAATACCCTGGGGGCAATAAAGTGAGAGGAGGCGTTGAAAGAGGAGAACCAGGCTGTCTTTGGTGAGGCTGGAGCCAGGAGATCACAGTGTTCCTAGGACCAGGCAGGCCCAGGTTGCGGTGACCCATTCCTCAGCGGGCAAGTCTCCAAGGCTGCAAAGCCTGCCTACAGCTCTAGGGATGACTCGAAGTTAGGTCTGGTGTGTGTGTGTTTGTGTGGTGGTGGTGGTGGTGGGCGGGGGAGGGTGCTCACGATCGCGACCCCCGCACCGCACTGCGCCGCAGCCCGCAGCGCCCCGGGTGCGCGCAGCCCCAACCCCGCCTCTTTCCCATGCGCCCCGCCCCTCCCGGCGCGTGCCATCCGCGCACCCGGGGAGCTCGCAAGGAACCCGCGGGGTAGGCGGCCGGTGTCCCGGCGCAGGCGCGCTGGTGTCGCCGCCGCTCCCGCCAGCCGCCCCGCACGCGCCCCCGCCCCGCCTCCGCACGCGCCGCCGCCCCGGGCGCCTGTGATTGGCGGTCAGCGGGGCCGGCAGGTGGCGGCGGCCGCAGCGGCTTGGGCTGGCTCTGGCTGGCTGCCTGGAGCGGGCGCCTCCCTCGCCGCTGCGCGCCCTCGTCTTGCCCGCGCTGCCGGGCTCCCGCTGTGGCTGCGGCCCCAGCTCGGGCGCACCAGGGATCTGCAGCCTCGCGATCGCGCGCTGAGGGCTGCGGCGGGTGACCCGGGGCCACCCGGGGCGCGGTGGCCCTGAGTCTGGCCGCCATCCATGAGCCTCGTCTCGGACCTGCTCCAGGCCGGCCACTCCGGGTGAGTCCTCGAGCCCTCCCCTCCGCGCCCGCAGCTCGATGCCATGCTCCCCTGTCACGTTGCGGCAACTTTTGGGGTGGGTGTCTGAAGATGTCGCGCGCGCGCAGTCCCCCGCATCTGGTGCGCGTCTCGGACCAGGGCTGCCGGGCAAGCCAGCCTGCCTCCGCGAAGGGGCTGGTGGGGACTTGAACTTGGCCCGGACGGAGTCAGGTCCGCCCCTTTCCGTGGCTGCTGGGGCGGGAGCTGACCGCTGCGTTTCCGCGCTGGCCACGTAGCGCTCGGGCTGCGGTGTACCGCGCACCTTGCAAAGGACTCGCGCACTGGCGGGCGCCTCAAACCACCCGGTGCGCACCCGGCAGCTGGCCAGCACGGGCCACATGACTCTTTTTAGACTCCTAATGTTTGTAAAATGGGGCTAATTAGGGACTCGCCGAAGGTCACGGCCGGTGCGCAGCGTTAACCCCCAAGGCGGACTTGCGTCTGGGCTCAGTCCCCGGCTGCCAGTAGAGGAGAGGTGCCCTGGTGAAGGTACTGGGCGCGGTGTCGCTTTTCATCCTGGTCTCTTTCTCATTCCACCTATCTACAAAGACGCCAGACTTGGAGAGATCAAGAACCCACCACAGGGTCTCGACAGAGGTTTTGAGGTAACCTCTGGATACCTTCCATGTGAGAGTGTTGTGGAGCGTTTGTGTGGTGGGAACCCTCTCAAGTGCCGCATCTGAGACACCATCCTCTTCTGGTCACTTAATTGACTGATGTTTCTGCAGAATGCGGAGTCGGGGACTCTGCTAAGCGCTGGCGCTTACAAAGGCTGTGTTTGGCTTCCGGTCTCCCAAATAAACCCTGTCCACAGGACCTGTGTCCCCAGCCACTCTTTCAAGACACACACCAGGGAAGGCCTAGAGAGGGAGCTGGCACGCTGAAAGGCGTCTCCCTCTAAGGGTCTCTCCCATCTGCTCCTAGAAAATTTCTTGAAATGGACTTCGTTTCTGTCGGCCCCACCTCCACCCCCCTAATATGCATTTTGTTTATTTTCTTGAGACTTTCCCAGGGAAGAGATGGAGGCCGGTCTCAGGTGTTGTCAGTCCGATTCAAAGCTTGGAGAGGCTGTTCTCCCGTTTGGGGCTGGGGAGAGGGTTGCTCTGCCCTGCCATTACCCTGTTCCCACGTGACCTGCAGCCACAACTCTGGCACTCAGTGATGACACCGCAGCTAATAGTCTTGAGATGATTGACAGGCGTCTTTGGAGCCTCATACTCTTCATTTATAAGACGAAAACCCTGTTTTCAGTCTTCCCAAGGCTCTTGGGAACCGTGTGAAAATGCGCTGGGGTTGAGGTACCACGTGGAAGGGAGATGCTACAAGGGATCTTTTCCGGAGGAGAGGTGTGGAAATGAGGTGATTTCAAGGATTTGACAGCAGCAGGACCCTGTTTGCAGATCAAAATATCTTTTTCTAGAGACATCTAGTTTTCATAAAGCTTTGAAGACTGCCTTCCATCTTCATGTTGGTGTCCATAGCCTGGATGTGGGCAGCTGTGTTTCCTAATTCCTCCTCCACCTATGGGGGGGGGGGGGCTCTGTGTCTCTGGAGCTGGGGCCTTTGGGGGTATAAGAAGGTCTGTCTGTCTGTCTGTCTGTCTGTCTGTCTCTTTCTATTTGTGTGTGTGTTGGCATATGTGTATATAGTCAAGAATGTCTCTGTGTGGCAGGATTCTCTGATCTGGATTTTATCTTTCTGTGTGGGAGAGGGAAGGGTGGAATTCGTTCAGCTTTGAGAAAATGAACTGCTAGCCACATCTGGTAATTTAAACTAGTGGTCTTATAGATCATATCCTGGAGTGAGGTGGGGTGGGGGTAAGATGGGGGAGTGGGTTAAGAAAACGTCTGTGGCTTTGGTGTTCAGATCAATTGGATTCTCTCTTGCCAAAAAGCACCTCATATAAAACTGGGTTCTTCTCCTTCCCCCTCCTCCCACTCTTCCCCCTTCATCCCCCCTCTCCCTCATCCCCCTTTTCTCCCCTCCTCCTCTTCCTCCTTTCTCAGTTTGCCTGCTTAGCTTTCATTGTGTTCAACATGGTTGTATCTGAGTTCAGGTAGAGAATGATTGTTGATCAGCCCCTGGCCAATTTGTTTTTAACATTTTATCAAAGCATAATTACAAAGAGTTGTATAGTTCTAAAGTGTACATTTAGGGCTCTCAATATGTGTATATTTGAGAGAAGGATGAACAGTGCTCTTTCAGAGGACCAAGGTTTGGTACTCAGCACCTGCATGTTGGCTCACAACCAATTATAACTCCAGTTTGGGGATTCAACACTCTATTTTGACCTCTGCAGGCAGAGCACACACATGGTACACATATATTCACCCAGGCATGCATACATGCATGCATATAAAATAAGTAAATACTTAAAGTGTATATTTGATGGATCTTCATAGACTAGCCACACTTGTGTCTCTAGTGCCCAGATTAAGAACAAAAACGTTCATAGTCTCCCTATAACTCACACAAGGAAGTAGCCCCCAAAGCTAACGTTTAAGTTGGCCAGGCAAAGTTCATTTCATTTTTATTACATTTTTTGGCTCTCAAGCTAAAATGAGACTTTCAGGATTTTGTTTTCTTGATTCTTCCCTTTTAAGACAGTGACTTACTTATAGCTCAGGGTTCATGCAACTCTCTATATAGTTCAGGCTGAACACAAACATGTGATTATCCTCCTGTCTCAGCCTCTGGCATGCTGGGATTAATGGTGTGAACCATGTCTGGCTTAATTTTTTTAAACCTCCTTAATGAGTTCAAACTAAGAGTCATTTATCTACAGCAGAAAATTAGCAGGAAAAGTTTCATCTTAGGATCTGGGTGGAGATTAAGTTGGCAGCCCCACCATCCAGGGATTTCTTAGGATCTGGGTGGAGATTAAGTTGGCAGCCCCACCATCCAGGGATTTCTTAGGAGCTGGGTGGAGATTAAGTTGGCAGCCCCACCATCCAGGGATGATCAGTTCTTTAATGGGGTGACAGCTAGTCCCCAGATATAGCAGACATTGATAAGTGGATTTCAATTTACTCCCCTGAATTGCTTCTCCATTGAGTAAATTTGAAAGGTACACATCTTAAATTGTGTGATATGAGTGAAAAAATATGAATGAGTTCATTTTTAATTCCTCAAAGTTAAAAGTTGGATAGAATCAGCAAATTGCAACTGATTTATAGGGCTGTTGCCACATGGTAGCACCGTGTTGGCTGGAGAACACAGGCACCCAACATGATGAGCCCTCAGAAAAGAATCCAGGAATACAGCCCGGAGCCCAGCATCTCCAGAAAGTTCTTCTAAATACTGCTTTCTGCTCTCTGGTTGGAAGGCCCCTCTGCCCCCTACTGCCAAATTCATGGAGAGAATCCATCCCGGGGTTCAGCACTCGTTTGTGAGTTGGAACCAGATGAGCTCTGAGATAATGTTGCTTTTCCCTCAGCCATGTAGGGCTATGGAGGCACACCCTTGGGGTGTTAAAGAAGGCTTGCTTCAGTGTGTGTGTTATATCACCCCAGAATCCCCCAAAGGTTTGAAAGTTCTCTTTCCTGAAACCAGTGGCTCCTTTCACAGAGCTCCTTTAACTAGGGCGAGTTTTAAAGAATGGATGGGTTACTGGGATAAACACCCTCAGCATCTCACAGTTCAAGCCAGGAGGAGGTGAGGATGCTGTGTCTGGCATAGAGAGGGCTAAGTGGGACTGCCCTGTGTCCTTGCCCACATCGATGTTCATTGTCAAATTACCAAGATGCTACTTGGAGCGCTGTGTTCTTTTGGTGACTATATTAGTCCTCACTGCTGTGATAAAATTCCTGATGAAAGCAATTTAAGGAAGGAAGGATTTATTTTTGCTCACAGTCTGAGGATACAGTCTGTCATGACTGAGTAGGGATGGCTGCAGGACCATGAAATATGAAGTAGCTGATCTCACATTTTCATCCACAGTCAGGAAGTAGAGAGAGATGAAGGCTGGTGCTCACCTGTTTGTCTTCTTTCCTCCTGGGACCCCAGTCCATGGGACAGTGATGCCACATCCAGGTTGGGTCTTCCCACCTGAGTTCAGCATTTCTGCAAACACTGTCACAGACAGGCTCAGAGGTGTGTCTCCTGTGATTCCAAATGGGGCAGTGTTGACAATGAAGACTGCCACACAGTGATACTCGTCATCACTGAGAGTGGGCAGTGTTTGCATGCTCTGGGGACTGTACAACTCCTTCATCTTGCCAGGTGGGGGGATGACCTTTCCAGTTTACATGAGTCTGAGCTTCAAAAGGTCAGCACTCTGTCCAAGTTTACACGTTATATGAGTCAGAATGAGGGTCTAGAGCTGACTGTCCAAAACAGCTTTCCCAGATGAATTGTGCCCTTCTACAGGGTGACAAGAGCTTTGAGTTGTTCTGTGTCCTCTTTGGTGTCTGGCCTTGACTTAACATGTAGGAGCCACTTAACTCCAAATACAGGATTGGAAAGTGAAAGGTCTCCTGAGTGAGTGCGAAGTTCAGACAGGGAAGTGCGAGGACTTAGTGTTGAATTTGTGCCATCTGAGGTGTTAGGAACAAGTGTGTGCCCGGTAGCTGCTCCCCCTTTGTGTTTAAAGCTGACCGTCATAGAAGTCAGTCTTGCCTGGTTTTGTTTTGTTTTTTTTTTTTTCCTTTAATGATGTGTTGATGTTTATTGGCCCTTGGAGATTTATTAGCTTTAATGCTGCAATAAAACACCATTGCCAAAAGCAGTATGGGAAAAGGGAGTTTATTTTGGCTTAAGGTTCCAGGGAGGGAGTCCAAAATGCTGGGGGAGGCATGGCAGCATGTGGCTGGAGCAGGAAATTATCATTTTTCATCACACAGGAAGCCAAGAGAGTGAAAAGGAAGTAGGACCAGGCTATCAACCTACAAAGCTCGCCCCTAGTGACCTACTTCCTCCAGCGAGGTTCCATGCCCTAAAGGTTCCAAATCCTTCCCAAACTGGCACCACCAACTGGGGACCAAGTGTTCAAACACAGAAACCTGCAGCAACATTTACCGTTCACAGTGGTTTTGTTGATTCTTAAAACAACAACAACAACAATAACAAAAACAAAAAGCACAGGCATACATGCAGCAAAACACCAATGCACATAAAATAAAAATGAAAAAATCTTTTTAGCCTGGAGGTGGTGGCACACACCTTTAATCCCAGCACTCAGGAGGCAGGCAGATCTCTGTGAGTTCAAGGCCAGCCTGGTGGTCTACAGAGCTAATTCCAGGACAGCCAGGGCTACACAGAGAAACCCTGTCTCGACCACCCTCTCCCCCAAAGGAGAAACCTTTGTGTATATGTGTGTGTGTGTGCGTGCACGTGTGTGTATGTGTGTGGTGTGTGTGTGTGTGTGTGTGTGTGTGTGTGTGTGTGTGTGGTGCATGCCTGCTCATACCGAGCGTGTGTATGGAATCAGAGGACTTCCTTTGGTCCTCACGTTTCATCTTGGTTGAAGCAGAGTCTTCGCTGTTTGCAGCTTCATTCACCCGGCAATATGGCGTGTAACCTTCTAGGTCAACGCTTCTCGACCTGTGGGATTGTGACCCCTTTGGGGTCGAATGACCCTTTCACAGGGGTCACCTAAAACCATCAGAAAACACAGACTTTACATTACAATTCATAACAGTAGCAAAATTACAGTTATGAAGTAGCAGTGAGAATAATTTTGTGGTTTGGTCACACAACATGAGGAACTGTATCGAAGGGTTGCGGCGTTAGGAAGGCTGAGAACCACTGGTCTGTGTCATTCTCATCCCCACTACGTGTCTCACGTAGGACTGCGGGGAGTTACAGGTGTCCACTGCTGTGACTTTCTGTGTGGGTTCTAGGGATCTGGACTTAGGTCCTCATGATTCATTTTTAAGTCGGCCTTCTTTGATAGGCCTGGGTTTGAATATTACCCATGGATGGACAATAAGAGATTCCTACCACTTGCAGTAAATGTCCTTGATAAATCTGTGGTCTCCTATGAGTGTCCAGCATCTGCATTCCCAGACCAGGTTGTGGGTGTTCTTGACCAGCCTCTCTCTCTGATGTTCTAGCCAGTGGGATTTCTAGATTATTGTCTCTGTCCTTCATGCCGCTTGACTTTCCACCACACCGTGTTGGGAACTCCTCTTCTCCTGTCTTCAACTGTGGCTCTTGTATATTTGATTAATCTGATCAGCACAGAGCAACTACACTCGCTACTCTAACACTTCATGGTCTTCTGGGAGATTATCTTAGTTTTCCCTGCCTCTGTCTCTCATCTCTGCTGGGCCTTTCACCTCCAAATCATACATCCTGGTTCACTAGCTCTAGGACTCTTCTTTTGGGCCCTGCTCAGACTAATGATGGTAATTTAATAATAACAGCGCTGGAGATGGTGATGATAATGGGATGCTTCGTCCGTCAGCTGAGACTTTAGAGACACTTCCAGTCCTCATATAAAGATCCCTCCCCCAGCCGATCCTATGCGGCCTACTGTACCAGAACTGGCTCAAAGGCTTTCTGCTATAAGACTCAGCCTTTGTAGGAAGGAGTCTATTAGTTTCACAGGAAAGGCCCTGCTCTGCTGAGACTTCTTTCTCAGGAAGATTTTATTTTCTGCATTTAGACTCATCTGACATTTATATTTCTGTGTCATCCTAGGCAGAGTTCTGATGGCTTTCCGTAATGAAAACCATCTATCTTGTTATCACGGAATAAGTAATTTGTTATTTTCTCATTTATCTGTTGCTTTCTCAGCCAGATACTGATTTTGGTTCGATTTTCTTTTGGATCTGTCTCTTGACTCTGTTCTGTCCTGTTTGTCTTATGATTCCTGGGTTAATATCGTTTTACTTAATTACCAAAAGCTTGGAATAAATTACCCTGTCTTAGACTTTTTCTTCAAAACTTTCATATTCACTCCAGACCCTTTAGACTTGAATGTGAATTTTAGGATCTTCGGGTCCCCTGAGAAGTCCTGCGTGGTTGACATTGAATATGTAGTTTACGGAGAGGAGACTTTTCAGTTGTCATGCCTTACTCATGGACGGATGGGTCTCAAGAGGCGCCCCTTTTAGATGGTAAGGAAACTTTGTAATACTCTCCACGAAGCTCTGGGGACTTGTATTGGATGCTTTAGAGTTGTTTATATCATTTTTAAATTAACATCCTTATGGAGGTGTAATTCACATGCTACACAACACACTCATATATCATTATAATTCAAAGTTCTAAGTAAACTCAGGGTGTGCAATAAACAGCGTAGTTTAATACCACCAGAAGATCCTTGTTAGTGTCAGAAGAAATCATGTGTCCATTAATAGTCATTCCCTGTAGCTAGAGTTTTCCTGCCTGGCCCACAGTCAGGGCAAATCTCTCTCACCCGCCAGTCCCACAGCTGCTCAGACCCGACCAAGTAAACACAGAGACTTATATTGCTTACAAACTGTATGGCCATGGCAGGCTTCTTGCTAACTTTCCTTACAGCTTAAATTAATCCATTTCCATTAATCTATACCTTGCCACGTGGCTTGTGGCTTACCAGGATCTTCACATGCGGCTTGTCATGGTGGCGGCTGGCAGTGTCTCCCTCACCCAGCTTCCTGTTCTCTCAATTCTCCTCTCTGTTAGTCCCGCCTATACTTCCTGCCTGGCCACTGACCAATCAGTGATTTATTTATTGACCAATCAGCAACACATTTGACATACAGACCATCCCACAGCACTTCCCCTTTTCTTTTCTTAAAAGGGAAGGTTTTAACCTTTACACATCTCCAAAGCCAGCTTGGTATATTTGGGAATTTGGGCGTAGCTTCTCTTACTACTTCCTGCTGGAGGGGGGCGCTGTATCTTATGGGGACACAAAGAAAATTTTAGGATTATGGAATAGTCCATGAGGCTGTATTGTCTGAGCCAGTTGCCTTCAAACCATTCTGGATGTTGGATCATCTGGGCCATGGTGTCATCGGAGACCTTTCAGGGGGTCTTGGCTGGTCAAACCTGATGTATCTTAATCTGGAACAAATCCATAGCCTCTGGCTTTCTGTGGAAACAAAAGCAGAGCCTCCTTTCCAAAGCAACATATCCTTACATCCAAATTTTGAAGTCAAGGTACCTTTAAAATATACATTTTGGCATAACTCAACAGCTTTTGTAATCAAATGTTTTTCTTCAGTTATGAATATCAAAGAGAACATAATCCAGATTCTCTGTGTGGTAGCCATCTTTACGTGGCTTATTTTTTTATATTATCTTGAGCCTATTGCTTTAAACTGCAGCCTTTTAAGCCTGAAACGGCGCTGGCTCTATGGCTACTGGCTCCGCCCACTTCAGCTTCCCAACATGGCGGTGGTACGTTTTCCACCAGCTCTGGGAGCCATCAACTCTCAGAAATAGTGAGTCTATGCTTCTATCAAAGCAGCGTGTAGCCCAGAAGCCTGTTTTGTTTTGTTTTGTTTTGTTTTGTTTTGTTTTGTTTTGTACTAGCAAAGGCTAAATCCACCACACAGCTTAATGTGCCACTTGCAGAGGCCTCATTCCCGCCATATTGCAGGTCGAGCATGCACGCCAGGAACCCGCCATAGTAGCTCAAACACGCAGGCTGCTGCTAGCTTGAAAGAGACAACTAGGAGCTGTTTTTAGCTCCACTTTAGAATCTTTTTACTCAGGTTTTAGGTGGAAACTCTTGCCCCACGTTGGGCGCCATTTGTAGCTAGAGTTTTCCTGCCTGGCCCACAGTCAGGGCAAATCTCTCTCACCCGCCAGTCCCACAGCTGCTCAGACCCGACCAAGTAAACACAGAGACTTATATTGCTTACAAACTGTATGGCCATGGCAGGCTTCTTGCTAACTTTCCTTACAGCTTAAATTAATCCATTTCCATTAATCTATACCTTGCCACGTGGCTTGTGGCTTACCAGGATCTTCACATGAGGCTTGTCATGGTGGCGGCTGGCAGTGTCTCCCTCACCCAGCTTCCTGTTCTCTTAATTTTCCTCTCTGTTAGTCCCGCCTATACTTCCTGCCTGGCCACTGACCAATCAGTGATTTATTTATTGACCAATCAGCAACACATTTGACATACAGACCATCCCACAGCACTTCCCCATCTCCCTTCCCTCACTATGTTCAGTGCACCAGGTAATAGGAAAATCTCAGCCCAATTCCAGTCTCTGTACATTTGCCCATCCTCGGCATCTCGTACACTTGGGAGTGTCTGACAATACAATAAATGGTATCTTGCTTCTGGCTTCTTTCAGTTTGTTTTTGAAGGTTTTCAGTGTTGCAGAATCATTGTTTCCTTCCATTGTATGGGTGTACTCTGTCCTGTGTACATACCACATTTTACTCAGCTCTTCCCCAGTCTCACAGGTTTTATTGTTCTTTCCAGGGGGATCTTTATGCAGCTAATTACATTCATTAATTGGTTATTGTCACGGATGGTTATAGTAATCGGTTCGTGAATTAGTTATCTTTCTTGTGCGGCGACTTAAGAAAGGAGAGCGATACTTCGGGTCATGGTTTGGGGGTCCAGTCTGTTCTGGTGACAGGAGCTGAAGTGGCTGGTCACAGAGCGTGTGCAGTCAGGATGCAGAGGAGATGAATGCTGCCGCCAGCTCCCTGTTCTTTCTCGGGGCTCCACATGGGATGGGGCCCCCCACATTCAGACTGGCTCTCCTCGTATCAGTTAACACAGTCGGGAAGCTTCCTCACAGACTCCCCAGATATATGTGTTCTTGGTGGTGCTAAATCCTGTCAAGTTCACAGTCGAATGCTGGGTTTGTATATTATTTTTTTCTCTAGCATCTTTGTTGGCTTATAGATTTTTCTGGATATTTTTATAGAAAGCCAAACACACCACAAATAATGTTGATATTGTTTCTTTTTTATTTATAGTTATTTATAGCATTTTGTACCTCCAGCATAATGGAACAACAGTCTTGATAGCCCACCTCCAAGTTTATAGTCCTGTCTTTGATCCACAAAGATGTGTTCAGAGATCTACAAAGATTGAGGAGAATGCTTCAGAGCGGAGCCTTAACATGCTAAGAAATTTTATGCTTCCAATAGCATTTGACTTTGTTTATAAAATTATATTTTTGTTTAATTTTATCAGATTCCTTTCTCATATCTTTCTTAATCTCCTAAAATTTGAATTAGACTTAATAGTAATTCATTTTGATATTGTATCCAAGGATTACAGTATGAGAAATCAAATATTTTTTCAAGTATAAAATTATATATTTACTATTGCATGTTCTTTTTCGGGTACCCCACCCGGGGCATGGTCTCCACTTCAGAAAGCCATTTTCCATCCCGTTCTCATTGAATTGACTCTTCTGTGGAACCAAGATCTTCAGGAAAGATGGGATTAGATTGGTAGGTATTTGCAGGAGTTGATAAATGCATAGAACCCCAAACAGTGCCCTGACCTTTCAAAGAGCATTGATTGGTCAGGAGTCCTGGAGAGCAGGCTGCCCTGGAGGCAGGACTGTCCAAATAGGATAGTTGGTGGAAAATGTGGGATTTGATCTGGCATTTGAAACTAATATAGTCCAATTGATTAAGATAAGACACGTGAGTTATAGCATTATAGGTGAGCAGAGATGGGAGGAAATTAAAATCACTCAGTGGTCATTCTAAAAATGCTGCATGCTTTGTCCAGTGGTCTTTTGTTTTTGTCCAGATGGATGCAGGCTTGAAAAATCTTCACTTTCCAAGTCCTACTGGCTGTGAGCATTCCCAGTCTAAGAGGTGTTATCTCATGGAAACATTCATTAATGAGTTGTCCACTTACGTACTCGTCCCTCACTCTGATGGTTCAACAGTAGCAGGTGTTTGCCTGCCTAAGTATCATTTTTATTGGTTAAACATCCCATGAGTATTTGCCTGGCTTGGGAGAAGGTAACAGTTTGTTAAGTGGCCAGGTGCTCAGCAGAATGTGGGGGCGGGGCGTCTGCTGTGAGAGGAGGGGGGCAGCACTGAGGGGCACCCAGGAAAGCAGCTCTCCCAGGCTCCACCCTCCTCACCTGACCCAGGGTGTAGAGTCCGTCATTAATTGGTTCTTTCCCTCATCTCTTCTTTTAGCATTCAGAGGACTCCAGTTGGGCTAACACCAATGCAACCGTGCCATTAATGCTGTTATGTGGAAGGGGCTCTGTGCTCAGCTGTTAGCAGCAGGGAGACCAGAACAGCACAATACAGCTTGAAGGTTAGGAAGACAGGGTGGGGAGGCAGATGGTGTGGAAGTGGCCAGGTCCTTCATGAAGAGACTCTTTACCTGCTTTGTACCTAAGATTGAGTGTGAATACATGTGCATGTGTGAAGAGTGAGTGTGGGTACATGTGCATGTGTGAAGAGTGAGTGTGGGTACACATGCATGTGTGAAGAGTGAGTGTGGATACATGTGCATGTGTGAAGAGTGAGTGTGGGCACATGTGCATGTGTGAAGAGTGAGTGTGGGTACATGTGCATGGGTGAAGAGTGAGTGTGGGCACATGTGCATGTGTGAAGAGTGAGTGTGGGCACATGTGTGTGGAGGGGGCAGTGTTGGGTGTCTTCCTCGTCTCTCTCCACCTCTGCTAGGCTGAGTTCAGTGAACTCCAGGGATCTGTCTGTCCTCACTTCCCCAGCACTGGGTTACATACATGCGGTCATGTGGCCTTTTTGACATGGGTGCTGGGGATCTGAAGTCAAGTCTGTGTGTTTATGTGGCAAGTATTCTGCTGGCTGGGCCATCTCTTAGCCCCCATTTCTGTGTTTTAATTGTTATCCTTCCTACACGATTATGAGTTGAAGTTTTGGTATATATTCTTATGTCGTCCACAGAGATAAGAAAAACCTTATGGAATGCCATTTTGTGGCTCTGATTTCCATGTTCTGCTATTGAGGAGACAGATGGGGCACCTTCCAGCTGTGACGAGCACAGCCATGCTGTGGTCTGCTACTTTGGTCTCATTGAGCAGACCCTTGAGAAAGCAGAGTGTGCAGGCTCGGAGAAGGACGGGTACCCAGAGGGCAGAGGTGCCCTTGGCCTTGGGATCTCCCCTGGCTGTTTGTCAAAGTCCTTGGTGCTCTGACTGGGTCCTGGCAGCTCAGATGACTGTGCACTGCTCTTGGCTTCCTCCTTTTGTTGATAATTCAGGGCTGTTTTCTAGGCTGGGAAAGCTGAAAGCTGGGGTTCTGTGGGGGAAGCTAGGGAAAAAATAATAATCAAAGCCTCTTTACTCTTTCTTTTAACATAGCCTGTGGTGGTTCATCTCCGTTGTCAACTGGATGGAATTTAGAATAACCACGGAAACAAACCTTTGAGCATGTCTGTGAGGGAGTTTCTAGATCATGTTAACTGAGGTGGAAAGACACACTTTAAATGAGGGTGGCACCATCCCATGGACTGAGGCCCTAGACTGATCTGAAAGGAGGGTGAGCTGAGCACCAGTGTTCATCACTTCCTGCCTTGGTTGCAGATGCCATGGGACCTGCAGCTCCCACTTCTGCTGCCATGATTGTGTTCCTTTAAACTGTGAGCCAAAGAAACCTTCCTTCCTTAGATTCCTTCTGGTCGGGTTAGCTGCGACGACATAGCTTGATCTGTGCAAACATCTAAGTGTCTTGAACCACTGAGTCCAGCTGCATTTCACTGTGTCCCTCCAGGCTCGGGAAACAAGGCAGGTGCTGTTGGGTTGCTTGTTACATAAGTGGGGGCCCATTGTCTTGTTTCCTTTGTAAAACAAGCTACTAATTGTATTAGCTACCTTTGTGTTGCTGTGATGAACACTATGCCCAAGGGTTTATTTGGACTGTGGTTTCAGAGGGATAAGAGCTCATCACCATCCTGGATGAGGCATCGCCACAGGCATGGTGGCTGGAGCAGCAAGCTGAGAGCTCACATCGTGAACCGCAGCATGAAGCAGAGAGTGAACTGGGAATGGCATGTGTCCTTCAGCCCTCAGAGCTTCCTCCAACAGGCCATACCTCCTAAACTTCCCCAAACAGTGCCACCAGCTAAAGACCTGGTGCTCGATTAAATGAGCCTGTGGGGAATATTCTCATTCAAATCACCCCACTGATCATGAGGAATTTTGATACTGGACTGATACCAGCACAGCCTCAGTGGTTTATCTTCCTCTCTTACAGCTAATTAGAACAATCAGAGTGGCCCTCATAACTACATGGTCCCGTGGGAGATTCCTCTACCCCCCACCCCGAGGTCTCTGTACCTCCCAGGTGGGAATCTTCCCTTCCACAACTCCAGGTACCCACCCTTGTCCTTCCAGTCTCCATACTGGCTGCTTTTTGTGTGGGTTCCTCTCTGCTCAGGACACTGATGGAGTGCAACACCCAACCCCCTCCACTGTCAGCAGAGAGGATTTCAGAAGTAGGAGCCTCTTCCCATGCCATTAGGGGGCTCTGCCCGTGCCTCCTCCCATTCCTAGCCAGGGGCCCTTCCTCTGCTCTTCATGGCTCTCACCAAAGGCATAGATCCTTTTTATTTGCCCAAGAATGAAATTCTGCCTTTGTCTTATCTACTGTATCTTTCGTTTATGAATCTCTAGCCTCACTGTGCTGTTTCCTCCCCCTTCCCTCTCGTTCTTTCTCCTGAGACAGTCTTTCTGTGTCGCCCAGGCTGGATGTGAATTCATGATAATCCCCCCTCCTAAGGACTGACTTTATTAGCGTGCACCGCCATGCTCAGCTGGCTTTTTAAAATCTCATCGGATGAGAAGAGCGTTGGCTTTTTCAGCCTCCCTTTTCTCTTGTGTGTGCATCGCAAACTGTATGTTTCTCACCATCCCTTTAGTACTGTTTCCATCCATGCATTTCTGCTACTCTTCACACATGAAATGTAAAAATTTCATTGTAATCTCTTCTTTGACTTGTGACTTAGAATTTGTTTTAATAGAGAATTTTCATTTTTGTTTTTACTTTAATGCACAGAGAATGGTTTCAGGTTCTTAGAATCTGCTGACATTTGTTTTATGGCCATTTTTATTTATTTTTTACTATTATTATTATTATTATTATTATTGGCTTTTCGAGACAGGATTTCTCTGTGTAGTTTTGGAGCCTGTCCTGGATCTCACTCTGTAGACCAGGCTGGCCTTGAACTCACAGAGATCCGCCTGGCTCTGCCTCCTGAGTGCTGGGATTAAAGGCGTGCGCCACCACCGCCCGGCTATGGCCATTTTTAAATAGGAGTCTGTGTTGTCCTGAAAAGGCAATCATTGATTGTGGAGCTCCCCACTTGTCTGCCAGCTCACACTAGTCCCTGTGTCACTCAGATACCCCATTGATTAGTCAGTCATGGAGAAATCTGTAGAGACCAAGTTCTCAACTTCACCTTGTGTTCTTTCAGCTTAGCTTTATATATTTCCTTTTATTATTTATTTTTCTGACTTTTTATTCGCTCTTTGAGGATTCATACAATGTATTTTGGCTCCCCAGCTCCTCCCAGATCCACTTTCCTCTCCCTACCTGTCCAACTTTGTGTCCTCTTTTAAGTATTTTATATATTATTTTTAAAACCATGGAGTCCAATTTGTGCCACCCTCATGCTCTTGGGTGTGTGGCCTTCCACTGGAGCATGGTGAACTCACCAGGGACCACACCCTTAAAGGAAATCGACTCTCTCAGCCTCTGTCAGTTGCTGAGTGGTGGCCCTTCATGCCCACATCCCCTCCCTCTCCTTGTTGGGATTTTGTCTGACTGGCGCTTGCACAGGTCTTGTGTGCTGCTAAACCACCATGAATTCACAGGTGCTGCTGCCCCAGTGTGACCAGAAAACAGCGCTTCTGTCCAGTGATCCACCACCTTTGGCTCTTACAGTCTCTCTGCCCTCTCCTCCTCAGTGACCCCTTGGGAGGAGGCATGTTAAGTGAGCTTTAATTTAATTTGCATATAGCCCTCTTAATCTCTAATAATGTGTTTGTTTCAAAGTCCGTGTTAAATGAGGCAGAGTTTTTCTTGCCTTAGCATTTTCTTGACTCATTTTTTTTCTCTTACTTTTACCATCCAGAGCTCTGAGTATTTTTTATGAAGCCATTTGGAGGTATCAATAAAGCATCAAGTTGTTTTGCTTACCCCTAACCTACAAGTTTAGGTGTGAGCTGTGTCTACTTACTAATATATTTGATTTTTATCTCACCATCTTATTTTGCTTTCTTGAGTGTTCCATTTCCTACATGCAGTAAATCCCCCTGCCCCCCATTTGTGAGGCTGTATCCTGGGACCTGCCACTGTACTTGAAGCCTTAGACAGCACTGAACCTTGTTGTGTTACTTGTTTTTGTTTTTCGAGACAGAGTTTGCTGTGTAGCTCTGGCTGTCCTGGAACTCACTCTGTAGACCAGACTGGCCTTGAACTCACAGAGACCCGCCTGCCTCTAAAGGCATGTGCCATCACCAACCAGCTGTTGGGTTACTTTTCTCACTGCTGTAACAAGACAGCTAACCAAAGACAGCTTAAGGAAGGAAAGGTGTATTTGGTTTATTTTGGCTCATGGTTTGAGGATACAGAGTAACCTGGTGGGCACACAGGAGCAGGAGGCTGCTGGTTACATTGTACCTGCTGTCTGGAAGCAGAGTGATCAACGCTGAGACCCACACCACATTAACTAGGCTCTGACAGCCTTGGGCAGCTCCCACCTTCCAGTTCTGCCGCCTCAAAGCTCCGGATGCCAGAGGTGGGGCTGCAGGATGTAGTGTTTGCCCTGCTGGGCTTCTGGCTTGGTGTTGGTCTTCTCCTGCTGTTCTCTCCTTACCTCCTTCTTGAATGGGTGTGTTTGCTCTGAGCCATTGTATAGCAGAAGTCTTTAATTTGTGCTTTGACTTTCTAGGCATCATGATGTGGAGTTCCTCTTGAGTCTCAGAAGGGACTTTGGACTTTGAAGCAATGTTGGAACTGTTAAGACTTGGGGACTCTTACAGGTGGACTAAATGAATTTGTGTTGTGAGATAGCCAGAAGCCTTTGAGAATCAGGAAAAGAATGTTAGGATTCACAGTGATGTGTTTGGGTGTCAGTTTGTGACGGTTTAACCTTTGTTGGCAGTTTGACTGGATTCTAGATCATCTAAATACACCTTTGGGCGTGTCTGTGAGTGGATGTATCTGTGAGAATATTTACAGAAAGGTCTGACTGAGGCAGGAAGACCTACCATGAATGTGGGCAGCACCATGCGGTGGACTGGGGTACAGGACTGAATAAAAAGGAGAAAATGAGCAGCAGTGTTCATCTCTCTCTACTTCCTGACTATGGGTACAACGTGACCAGCCACCTCATGCCACACTTGCTCTGACCTCCCTGCCTGGCAGACTGTACCTCCTCAACCTGTGAGCCAAAATGAACTGAACCTTTTTTAAATCAGCCATCTTCATCATAGCAGTGAGAAGAACTAATATATGTGTGTATGCTCTTTCCCCAGCTCCCTACAGTGCTGCCGCACAGTTGGGGCAGTCTGTCCTCAGACCTTTTTTATTTTTTAATAAATATTTTTATTTTATAATTTATTTAATTTTACCTATCAGCCATGGATTCCCCTGTCCTCCCTCCTTCCACCCCCCATTCCCACCTCCTCCAAGGTAAGGTCTCCCCTGGGGAGTCAGTCCAGCCTGGTAGATTCAGTTGAGGCAGGTCCAGTCCCCTCCTCCCTTCGCCCAGGCTGAGCAAAGTGTCCCAGCATAGGCCCTAGGTTCCAAAAAGCCAGCTCATGCACCAAGGACAGGTCCCGGTCCCACTGCCTGGGGGCCTCCTAAACAGTTCAAGCTCATCAACTGTCTCACTTATCCAGAGGGCCTGGTCCAGTTCCATGGGGGCTCCTCATCACTCTTGTACTTTAGGGCACTGTGAGGGTCACGTGAGCACAGGCACTGGGGATCTGCAGCAGCTGATCTGAGAACTGAGACAGCTAAGGAGTGACTCATGGGATTGTGGAGACTCTGGATAAAGGAATGATTCATGCCTCAGGTGAGATGGAGTGGGATGCTGTGAGACTTCATCATGCCACTTAGAATGGCATGCAGTTTAAAGTTATGAGTTGTTTATTTCTGGAACTTTCCATTGAATACTTTCCAACTGTGGCTGACCACAGGTAACTGCAGTCGTGGACAGTAAAGCCTCAGGCAAGAGGAGCCATGCTCTTCAGCTGCTTTTTGTATTGATTTACCTTCCTATCCAGGTCCTATGGCTCCTTTCCTTACTCAAAAGAGTTATATTCCTTTCTAGTCCCTGGCATTTATCACGCAGTAATTTTAGCATACATACTAGCCTTGAAGCATCCAAACTGAACCAAATTCCTGTCTATCTTCAGCACTTCAAGCACTTTAGCTGTGATTGGCCTCCTAGTCAATTTGTACATCAGTGTTTTCTATTTTAGGTCAAATTTAAATCCTCCATGTGTATAAGACTTTCAGTCTTTTCCATGGTGTATAATCTATTGATAACATTTTTCTTCCAACTTCACTGTCTTCTTTCTTTGACACAGGGTCCCTCACTGGCCTGGCGCTCACCAGTCAGGAAGGCTGGCTGGCAGTGAGCCCCAGGGATCCGCTGTCTCGGCTTCCCCACACTGGGATTATAAGCACACACTGCCATGCTTGGCGTTTTTACGTGCGTTCAGGGTCCCACTCAGGACCTTGTGCTTGCAAGTACTTCACCGCCACGGCCACTTCTCTTTGTTGTGATTTGTCTCTTCTAGCTGACTTAGTGACTTCTTTGCGTCTTTGATGTTCTGAGTCTCAGTAGGGCACATTTGATAGTAGCTTGATTTGCTTCTTATTCCCGCCACTCAGGATTCTCTGAGCATCTGAGAAGTTCGAGTTGATGGCTGATCAATGGCCTAGAAGCCTCTCAGCTTTGTTTCTCCATTCTTTCTTATCTACTGATACGTCTAGAAACTTCTTCCTCTGTCACCTATGACCTTTAACCTCCCTCTCACAATTTACTTCCTTGTTTCATGTTACATGTATTGGCCTCTTTGTTTTTCCTCCTGTAGACCTCATGATGTCTGTAGTTATACCCATGTATGTCAGTGAACTCTAAGCCTGTATTTCTATTTTTATTTTTATTTTTATTTTTTTTATTTTTTTTTGGTTTTTCGAGACAGGGTTTCTCTGTGTAGCTTTGCACCTTTCCTGGAACTCACTTGGTAGCCCAGGCTGGCCTCGAACTCACAGAGATCCGTCTGCCTCTGCCTCCCGAGTGCTGGGATTAAAGGCGTGCGCCACCACCGCCCGGCTATTTTTATTTTTTGAGGTAGGATTCCATGTAGCCCAGGCTACCTGTGGATGGATTACAGATGTGTGATACCATTACTGGTTTCTATTATAGTCTTTCTTCTTTCTTTATCTAATTATTTATCTTTGTGTGTGTATGTGTGCATGTATGAATTCAAATGACACATTGTAGGATTCTGCCTCCTTCCATGATCTGGGTCCTAAGGATCAAACTCGGCTCACCAGGTTTGGGGCCAAGCACATCTCCCCACTGAGCCGTCTTGCTGGCCCCAAACCTGTATTTCTAGGTCAGGTTTCTGTCTTGGCTCTTTTGAGATCCTTACCCAATGTCTCCTCTGGCTGCACAACTTTTGAAAGCCAAGCTCTTGATTTCTGATTTTCTCCCCAAACCTGTTCTACTTGCTGCTTCTGTCTCAGTGAATATAAAAAATATTTTCTTCATAACATAATATACTCATTTATTCTTTGGAACTTCAGAAACACAAGCAATGATACCACATCTCCCTTCCTTCTTGCAAACTAATATTTGTAATCTAGTGTGTATTTTCCAAACATAAATTGTCATCAGAATTACTTGGTTTGTTTCCAGACTTCATGAAATACATGGTAGAGAAAGTACAGCTGTAGACCAGAGTTTCTCCCCTGCCCACACACACATGAAGAGTTTTCTAATAGTTGAATTGAGGTGTTATTTAATACTTAAGTTAATTATAATCTAATAAAAGTCCAGTTCAGTAGTGTTAACTACTTTCACACATGGCCACTTGTGGCCGGTGGCAGCCACATTAGTCAATGCTGATGGGACTATTCCTGTAGGAATGTATTGGTCAGGTTTTGAGTCTCTTTTATAAGAAATGATAATCCAAGATTAATTATCTGCAACTGAGTTAAAGGAAGACGTTTGAATTGATTTGCAAAGCTTTCGGTGGTCTATTGATCGGAAGAAGAAAAGCATTTCTTCAGACACTGTTTCTGTACATTTTAAAGTTGGGAAATTGTGGAATAGAAAACAACCTAGGCAGGTCTGTGTGCCTGCCCCTGACCCCGGCAGGCCTGTGTGCCCACCCCTGACCCAGGCAGGCCTGTGTGCCCACCCCTGACCCAGGCAGGCCTGTGTGCCCACCCCTGACCCAGGCAGGCCTGTGTGCCCACCCCTAACCCTGGCAGGTCTGTGTGCCCACCCCTGACCCAGGCAGGCCTGTGTGCCCACCCCTCCCTTTTCCCTCTCCCTTGTGCATGCCTGGCTTTGTTTATTTATCCTTCTGAAGGCATTGCAGTTTCTTCTCTACGGGAAGGAGCCCTGAGTGAGTACCCCAACCCAGCTGAAGCCAGCAGACATTTGCTTTTCTTCACATGACTCATCTCCACCTTCATGCGGGGGTTGTTCAGGGGATTATCAACAGATATCAGAGCTTTCTTTCTCTGGTAAAGCAAGAGCAGCTCACTTGATTGCCATTCAGACCCGGAGGCAGGGCCATGGCCACTTTACCTTTCTGATAAGCTATTCCCAAGTGGTTTCAAAACTAAGGTTTGGGTCTTGGGAGGACAGACATTCAGTGTTTAAGACCTACATCAGATGAACAGTCAGGGGAACGTGAAGAAAATCCCACCAACATACAGTACAGCCCCAAGCAGAAGCTAACGGAAGAACTAGTCAGCAGCAATTCAAGTTTTATTTTTTAAAAATTCATAAGATAGTTTGGGATTCAGTGTTGAGGCAGATAACTAATTTTGGTGTAAATCCATGTGCTGTAACATGTGCAAGATGGTTTAGTTGTGGGAACATGGTTGCTGGTCTGTTTTGACCCGTCAGGTGGATCTGCTGCCCCTTACCTGTTTCCCTGCAGACAGGCCCCTGAAAAGGGCTCAGGAACCCCCTTTTCTTGACCTTTGACCTTTGAACCAGTTATTTTACTTCTAGCCAAAGGGAAAATAAGACCTGAATGTGAAACTTTAGTCTCAGCTTGATCCCAGCGCTATCTGTAAAACAGCAAGAAGTTGGAATCAACCCAAATTCACAGCCCGGGGGGGGGGGGGCACAGAGACATGTACTAGATAAGGAGTGACCCAGCAGGTGGGAGATGCTTCCCAGTGGGCCTGCCCATGTGGACTGATCCTTCAGAAATGGTGCAGCAGACACCACCAGCTACAAAGAGCAGGAGGAAGCAGATTCAACGCTCCAGGCATCCAGTGGTTACTTTTCCTGGACAGCATGAAACATCTTCCAGTTCTTCCTACTGGGGGTTATTTGGGGGCTACAAAGAGCCTCCTCATAAAGCTACAGGAACAAATTTAGAAAGGAGCAGACTCAGGAGGCCAGAGGCAGAGCTGTAGGTGGCTTCGGTGACTCCTTGGAGAGGGTGATTGTCCCCTTTGACAACTAGGTCTGCCATTGTGGCTCCAGGAGAAAGATGGGCTACGAAGGGTGGCCTCGCTTGCCCGATGGAGGTGCGCACTGTGAGGGTGGCCTGCCATCTCTGTCTGCGCTTGGCTCCTGGCTCCCTTTACTCTGGCACAGGTCGGGGCACGAGTTGTTAAACAGCAGTGTGTGGGGAGTTTGGAATCAGTAGACTGTGGCTGATTCTGCGGGCCAGCTGACTTATATTACGCTATACAGTCTGGCCTTTGAGTTTCAAAGAAAAAAGTGAAGAACAATTGAAATAAATGCCCAGTAGACGTTCCTCAATATAAAACAGGCGTCACAGCCCTCTTACAGGTGCAGCTGCCCTGGTTAGGTGATGCCGAGGCCCCTGTAATCCTGTCAATAGGATTCCGCAACACACTTTAATTACCCTCGAAGTGGTGAGTTTTAATTAAAGCACGTGTCTCCAAAGCCCCTGCCGAGAGAAGATACGTCTCCAATGTATGGCTATGTGTGTGAAGCTGGCAGCGGGTCAGGGGTCAGGTTAAAGGTCATTAAACAGTCTCCCTCCTGCGGTGCTCCTGAGTTGAGATTTCGTCATCTGTTGCCTGGAGCAAGTCTGCACCCCTTTTTCTTATCTACCTAATAAGCCATTATCTGGGCTCAAGTCTCTTCATGGTCTTATTATGTATATTTGAATACGACAGAGTCTAAAGAGCCTACCTGAGCGCTCGCTTTATTGTTAGCTCTTAGGCTGGAAATCTTTTGTTTTCTTTAATGAAAACTGGTCCAGTTCAAACACTTGTCTAGACTTCTAGTATATTAAGGATTCAAACAAAGAAAAGAGAAAGGAGAAAAATAAAGGTGGTTTTGTTTTATTTTTATTTCAAGCCTTGTGGCCACTGGAGACACCACAGCCCAAAAAGAGATGGGGTCACAGAGATTTATGAGTTTTATAATGGGTGAACCAAAACTCATGGATAGGTTATGCTACCAGTTGACTGGGTGATGTGGTTCCTTGGGGGAAAGGACAGAATTCCAGGGTTCGACTCCATGACCAGACTCCTTTTGCTGTAAAATGAGCGTGTACTGGAGCTGGGGAGATGACTCAGTCACTAAGTGCTTTGCTCAGTACCCAGCACCCAGGTCAGATGGCTCACAACTGCCAGTAACTCTAGTTCCGGGGGATTTGACGCTGTCTTCTGGCTTCTGTGGGTACCTACACACTATTCACACAGACACAGACACAGGCAGGCAGGCAGACAAGATGCACACACACATGCATACACACATACACACACATACACACACGCATACACACCCATACACACCCATACACACACACACACACACACACACACACACACACACACAGTACCTTAATAGCAGTGTGGCAGAGGGAAACTATGACAATGAGTCCAATATGGTGTCAGCAAATGCAGGCAGAGAGCAGCTCTGCATGTGTTTCCTCCTCTGTTCTCTTCCAGGGAGGAATCATTGCCCTTCCTGTGACAGGGGATGTCACATATAACCCTCTCACAATGTGGCTAACTGTCTCTCCCTCCTCTTGCTGTAGCCACTGGAAATATAGGTCCTCAGGGCTTGTGTTGGACTGACGAGGGTGTCCCGTATACTGCCGTGCTGGGCTCTGTGGCCTGAGTCTTGATCCCTCGGTACTGCATGCTCATTATATAGAAGGGCTCACTGCAATATCAGAGAAGAGGCCGCCCTCCATGTTTTTTTCTTATGCATTTGGAAGATTGATCTACAGAGGAAGTGTATGAAATGCCACGCAGGCATTCAAAGATTGTCATGTTGCACACATTTCAAAAGGCCTGTCTTGGTTCCCCTTCCCAGCTCTGCCATTCCAATCCTGTTCTTCCCCTGTGACCGATGCTACCCTTAGATGGATGGAGGGTTGTTCTCCTGGGTGTGTTCCCAGTTCAGGTCACTGTTGGCCTTCAGAGCCGCCCTGTCTGCTCTTGACTAGCTCGTGTGGTGTGACTGAGGATGTCCAGGTAAGCTGCTATGAGCCTAGTTTGAAGTGGACATTTTCTGTAAGTGTGGTTTCTAGTCCCCGAGGCACTTAGCTGAAGCACCTGGAAGCTGCTTTAGAATTTTAACTAAAAAAAAATCCTATCTTGAAAATATGGAGGTCGTCCATTTCATGTCACCTCCTCACCACATTGATCTACTTTTCTTTGTCCTTATTGAAGAACATAGTTGGAGCCATTTTCCTTCCTGTTTATGTATCAACAATGTCTCTCACCCTCAAGGTTTTATATTGAGTTTCAGGGACTTTTGAGGCACTTCAGTTTCAATCGATCTGACGTAGCATGGACAAGTTGGCATCGTCTTCCTCCCAGTACTCAGGCAGGACTTGGTGACCTTTTGCATGAGTTATTTTTAATAGGCTGCTTTCAAATCGATCAGTCCACACACAAATGCCATCAGAACAGAAGCGATTGAGTGAAGGCCGAGGCTGGATGGACTTCTGGGCTCGGGGAATGGTCTCCAGGCTGGAGGACTCCTGGGCTGGGGGAATGGTCTCCAGGCTGGGAGGACTCCTGGGCTGGGGGAATGGTCTCCAGGCTGGGAGGACTCCTGGGCTGGGGGAATGGTCTCCAGGCTGGGAGGACTCCTGGGCTGGGGGAATGGTCTCCAGGCTGGGAGGACTCCTGGGCTGGGGGAATGGTCTCCAGGCTGGGAGGACTCCTGGGCTGGGGGAATGGTCTCCAGGCTGGAGGACTCCTGGGCTGGGGGAATGGTCTCCAGGCTGGAGGACTTCTGGGCTCGGGGAATGGTCTCCAGGCTGGAGGACTCCTGGGCTGGGGAATGGTCTCCAGGCTGGAGGGACTCCTGGGCTAGGGGAATGGTCTCCAGGCTGGAGGGACTCCTCGGCTGGGGGCCTGTCACTTGACTTTCTTCTCAGCTCTGACCCTCTTGTCCGGCCAATTCCACCAGTTAGTCCTAAGAACTGATACCCTGAGACACTAGGTCCATTACACAGAACCCCACCACACAGAACATACTTTTGGTAGTCACCATTCCAGAAAGAACAAATTAAAAAAAAAATCCCCTAGAGCAAATTTGTGCTACATTTAAATGATTTATTTAATTTAAATTATTTAATTGCATGCAATATGGGAAACCTTCCTAAAGTTACAGAATGATCCTGCAACATACAGGTCAAAATAAGCTGTGACTTCTAAAGAATGTGAAAGATTCTTCATCCTTCTTTCCCATCCTGCAATCCTAGTTCACAAACTATCTGCCTTGATTCCCTCAGGACCAATCTCATTGTCCTTTAATTCCAGCACAGTAGACTTTATAAGACGCTGAGTCTCCCTGGACACTTTGACCTCTTGAACTCCTTCCTCATGTCTACTCTTCTTCCCCAGCCCCGCCCTCCTCCCATCCCCTGTCGGTGCCGTGCTGGCCGGTCACCAGCAGCAGACCACACACAGTAGACTATTGAATAGAGGGAAGGATGCTTTCCTGAGTCCAGCCAGTGAAGTGTTACTCTCATCCAAAGCCACGGGTTAGTTAACAGATACAATTAGGTCCACCACTGATCCATACATACATCTTTAAACCCTGTCAATCTCCAAATAAAGAAGAAACCGAGGTCATTCTTATACCCAACATCACAAAGCACAATCTTTCAGACAGCTGGGAACTACTCTTCCTGCAGAAAATGATACAAAGTCCTATGCTTAAATACTCTGCTATAAAATTAATACACACATTTAAGATTTATTTATTTCAATTTTTATGTATTTGAATGTTTTACCTGCATGTATATATGTATATGTATGTATGTATATGCACCGTGCATGTGTCTGGTGGCCTCAAAGGCCAGAAGAAGGCATTGGATCCCCTAGAACTGGAGTTATAGCCACCATGTGGGTGCTGGGAACTAAACTCAGGCCCTCTTCAAGGGCAGTGAGTTCTCTTAACCACTGAGCTCTTTCCAGCCTCTAAAACATATTTTATGTTGTCTAATAAAGGGATAAGAAGGAAGAGGACTAAGAGCCTTGACTGTAGTCAGCACAACGCTGGTCCAGGGAAGCCACTGGCCTTCCCTAGAAGCCCTGTGTGGAGCCACACGTGGCACAGGAGTGATGGTCCTAGGCCAAGGAACCTTGTCTGCTGAGTTGCCCTGGCCACTGCCTCCTCCTGTGTACGTGTGTGCCAGCCTGTGTATCCTTATGACAACAGTCCATTCTTGGGGGGTGTCTAATGGTTCTTCATTAGTCCTCCTGGACTCACATTAAAAGTGAGGGTTCAACAAGGACAGGACTTATGGGATACTGGGCCTGAGTTCTAAACTCTGCGACTACAAAAAATCCCATGGAGTTCCCATGATAGGAACCCAAGCTCTCTTGGGGCTATAGAGATGGCTCAGCATTTAAGAGTACTAGCTGTTCTTCCAGAGGACCCAGGTTTGGTTCCCAGCACTGACAACCGTCTGTAACTGTGGTGGTTTGAACAAGAATGGCCCCCATAGGCTCAGGTATTTGAATGTTTAGTCACCAGGGAGTGGAACTGTTTGAAAGGGTTATAAGAATTAGGAGGTGTGGCCTTGTTAGAGTGGGTGTGGCCTTGTTGGAGAAAGTGTGTCACTAGGGTTGGGCTTTGAGGTTTCAAAAGCCCAAGCCAGGCCAAGTCTCTCTCTGCCTATAGATCAGGATGTAACTCTCAGCTACTTTTCCAACACCTGCCTGCCACCATGCTCCCAGCTATGATGATTATGGACTAAACTCTGAAACTGTAAGCCAGCCCCACTTAAATGCTTTCTCTTACAAGAATTGCTGTAGTCGTGGTGTCTCTTCACAGCAATAGAATAGACCGTAACTCTCGTCCTGGGGACCCAACATCCTCACCAGGCACTGCACACATGTGGTGCACAGACTTTCATACAGGCAAAACACTCATACACGTAAAATAAAAATAAATAAATCTTCAAAAATCCAAGTTCTACAAGCTGTTGTTGGCCTGTAATTGAGGTCTTTACATATAAATGGATGCCTCTAAGTTAGTCTTTTGTTCCTTCTTGAAAGTACATGCTCTTTTCTTGTCTGCTATTAGCAATCTTAATTCTTCTGTTTAGGGAACAAATGGGATTGTGAATTTTAGCTGACTGTTTGATGGCAAATTCAGAATTGGAGATGTCTGAATTAGTGAGGTTTTACTGTGTTTTTTAAATGATGTTTTGTTCTCTAGCCTAATTAATTATGTGGTCTCATTCCAAATATAGCTAGGTAAAGCTCTTATATGAATACATATTTTATTACAGACAGAAGAAATGGGCTAGGCATGTTTATAGTAGAGGGAGTAAAGGCCTTCATTAATTATCCAGTTGAAACCGAAAGGGACATTTGTGGCCCACTGCAGAGTTGGGCATTTTTGTCAAGTGTTCATCATCATCAGTGGTTTTCTGTGCAGGGGCTCGATACGAAGGCACCTCAAGGACAGGAGCAGATGGGGCAAAGACGGAGGAGGCTCCACAGGCCTCCGCAATATCCACAGAGTCGGGAATCAGGGATGGGGTACTGCGGACATTCTCTATTGTCAAATAGCGAGAAAACGGATGGAGTGTCAAATGGACACTTGGCTTTCTGTTTTCCCTCTAAGAGCAGTCGTTACCGGTAAAGCCAGAAAAATGACATCAAGATTTATTATAAACCAGGCCATATTTTTGTCCGTAATGTGCGATGCATGTTTGTGTCTGTAAATGTGTAAATGTTTGACCTGTATACCCGTTTCATATACCGACACACCCAGAGTCACGGAGAAGTTTCTCACTAGAAAAGGAGTTGGAAGTGGAGAGAGCTTAAGAAGCTGCCGGGGAGACGGTGGCTCAGAGGGCAGAGTGTTCGCTTCTTGAGCACAAGGACCCAAGTTTGAACCCTAGGAACCCACATAAAATCCTGGTGCAGCAGCACACGTCTCTAGCCCTAGGGCTCCCTCTACTCCTGCAGTGAGAGGGGAGTAGAGACAGGGGACTCTCCGGGAGCTTTTGGGCCAGCTAGCCTTGTATGCAGCAGCAGAAAGCATGAGAGACACCCAGTTTTGAACAAGATGGCAGGCAAGGACCATCCCCCAAGGTTGTCTCCTGACCTCCACACACTGGCACATGCTTCCTTGTCCTGCCCTCTTAGACACACACACATACCATACCCTGCCCTGACACACACCATATCCCCCACCCACCCACACCATACCCCCTCCACACCATACCCCCCATACCATACCCCCCAACACACACACTATACCCCCCCACACCATACCATTCCCACCCACCCACACCATATCCCCCCACCCCTACACATCATACCCCCACCCCCACACATCATACCCTGCTACACACCATAACCCCCCACACCATACTCCCCCACACCATACCCCCGACACACACACTATACCCCCCCACACCCTCCCACCCACACATACCATACCCCGCTACACACACACACACACACACACACACACACACACACATACACACAGATTTTATTTTTAAGAAAAGAGACATGGAGGAATTAACTTGCAAAGAATCCAGAATAATCAAATGACAAGAAAACCCAAAGAGCAAAAATAAAATTAGGAAAGTAATACATGAACAAGACAAAAAGTTTAACAAATCAATCAAAGCGATAAACCGTCCCATCTCAGAGCTGAAGGGCACAGTTATAGAACTAAAAATTCAGTAGGAGGTGTCAACAGTGGACTTGATAAAAAGCAAACAAGCATACAAATTATCCGGTTAGAGGAGGAGACAAAATGAAAAAAGCCCCCAGGAGTTTCCAATGCTGTGTGATCCATTTCCAACCCTGATCTAAAAGTTAAAATACAAGAATATGAAAAATAACTAGTTCTAATACTATTATTGGATATGTAGCAAAGAGCAGTATAAATTGCAGGGGAAGAATAGGTAGCAGCTTTTTGGGATATTACCGAATTTAAGTTGTTTTAAGCATAAAGTAGTATATGTCTTAAAAATATTTTATTTTTTATTTATATGTGTGTTAATTTCTGTGTGTATGTGCATATGGGTGCAGTGCCAATAGAGGCCAGAAGAGGGCGTCAGATCCACTGGAGCTAGAGTTGCAGGTGGTTGTGAGCCACCCAGCATGGATGGGTCCTGGGAACTGAACTCAGGTCCTCTGGAAGGGCAGTCAGTGCTCTCAGCTGCTGAGCCCTCCTGCCGCCCTGTGTGTGTGTTTTTATAGCTAGCCATATCAAGTTGAGAAAGCTCCCTTTTATATCTACTTTGTTGAGTGTGTTCAATACAAAAGTGTTTTTACCATAAAATTCAATGGTTTTGTCAAATGCTTTTCTGTATCTGTTAAGAAATGATAGTCTTTGTTCATTACAGTTAATCTTTCATGTGTGATGGTTTATATTGCCTGTCAACTTGACAGGACCTAGAATCACCTAGAAAAGGAGCCCCTGGGTATGCCTGTGAAGAATTAGTGGACTAGGTTGGCTTGTGGGCATGCCTGTGTGGGGATTTTCTTGGTTATGTTGAGATAGGAAGAACCATCCTAAATGTAGTTAGTACCAGTTCCTGGGCAGAGTCGTGGTTGAATAAACGGGAGAATGGAGTGGAGCACCTTCCCTCTCAGCTCTCTGGCTGTGGATGCAGTATTACAGCAGTTACAAGCTCCTGTAGCCATGCATACCCCACCATGATGGACTGTACCTTAGAACTGTGAGCCGAAGTAAGCCCTCCCTCCTCCCTCCTGCCTCCCTTCTCCTCCTCCCTCCCTCGCTCCCTTCCTCCACCCTCCCTCCCTCCCTCTCTTCCTTCCTCCCTCTTTCCCTTCCTCCCTGCCTTCCTTCAAATGTTTTCATCAGAGGATTTCATCCCAACAGCAGGAAAAACACCTGAGGCAATGTTAGCCTTGCATTCTAGCATGAACTCTTCTCATGTTGCTGGATTTGATATTGGTCAGGAATTTTGGATCTATGTTTGTAAGGGTGTTGGGCTTGTTGTGTTAATTTGTTACGCTGTCTTTGTTGAATTTTGGTATCTGGTGACACCTGGCCCCTTTAAACAAGTTGAGAAATGCCTTCTAGGTTCTGTTCATGGAAGACCCACTCTTTCTGTTTGTGTGATACACTTCATCAGTGAGGTTTCCCAAGCCTGTGCTTTCTTCCTTCATGGGAACATTTTGTTGTTGTAACAGATTCAGTCTCCTTACTAGTTATTTGTCAACTCAGATTTTTAATTTTTCCTCAAGTCAGTTTTGGTAATGTCCTCCTAGGAATGCTTTATTTTATCTAGATCATCTAATTTGTTGGCATTTAGTGGTTCATAGTGTTTCTTTTTAATCCTTTTTGTTTCTTTGAGGTCTATTGATGTCTCTTTTTCATCCCTTAATGATTTGAACATTCTTTCATGGTTGGTATCACTAAAGGTATGACCATTTTGATTATGTTTTCAAAGAATGAACTTTAGGTTTTGTGGAGTTTTCTCTGCTTTCTATATTAGTCACTTTCCTGTTGCTGTGCGTGATAAAGTGCCATGACCAAAAGCAACTTAATAGAAGAAAGAGTTTATTTTGGCTTAAAGGGAAAGTGCATATGGAGAGCAGGCATGCTGGCAGGGGCAGGGAACTGAGAGAGCACCTGTCAACCCCAAACACCAAGCAGAGATCATGAACTGGAAGTGTCCCGAGGCTACATACTTTCTAAGCCCACCCCCAGTGACATACTTCCTCCAGCAAGGCCACACTTCCTAAACCTTCCCAAACAGTGCCTTAAGCTGGGGACTAAGCATTCAAATGCCTGAGCTTATGGATGTCCTTTCTCATTCAATCACCACAGTTTCATTTATTTCCACCCCACCTTTGTTAATTTCCTTTTTCTGCTTAGTAGGAAGATTGAGTTTCTTTTTCTAGTTCATCAAGATGAAGGAATGCTTTTGTGGAAGTTTAGCTCTTTGACCACATTTGTGAGAATGGATTCCTCCCTTCTCTCCTGCATCCTTCCCTCCCTCCCTGGGCCTTGTCAGGTCTCTTAGTGACCTGACTGAGGATGCTTGTATTTGATGAGTCAGTTTTCTTTTGTAACTTTCAAAAATCTGTTTTTATCTTTGGTTTTTTGACAGTTTGCTGTGACGTGTTGTTTGGGTTTCTGTGATTTTATCTTCCTTGGGGTTCACTGAGCCTTTGGATATGGAGATTGTACTTGCCTTCTAGTTTGAGATTTTTTTCATTATTATTTATTCACTTTTTATTCTGTCTCTATCGCTCCTCATTTACTGAGATAACAAATTAGAAAAATGTCCTGGTACGCCACAGATCTCAGAAGCTGCCTCCCTGTCCCCCATCTCAGGTAATCTCAATTGGTTTGTTTCAAGTTACCCAAATCTTCTTTCCCCTGACAGTTTAGACAGCGTTGAGTCCTTCCAGTGATTTTTTTCCCATTTCAAGGCTGTCCTTTACATTTGGTACTTTGTTATGGCCCTGTCTCCCTTTTGACGTCATCTGATGACGTTACGCTCTCCTTCAGCTCTTTAGATAGGATTTCCTCTAGTCCTCTGACCGTTTTCATAGTAGCTGATGGTAGACTTTTGTCATATGAATAGCTCACATTGACTGTTTCTCTTCCATCATTATTTGTCTCATGATTACCTGAAAACTGAATATTTTATATGATACAGTATGGCAGGCCTGGGAAATCAGATGTCTGCCTCCTCACTTTGGGTTTGTTCTTTCTATTTGTGTGGTTAGGGACTTTTCTGGATTAGTTCTATAAAACATGTATTTTTTGTCATGCACGGCCCCTGAAGTGCACCTGGGTTAGCCTAGGGTCCAGTTGAGCTCGCAGAGACTTCCCTAATGCCTTGACTTGGTGAGTCTCTTTGCTCAAGGTCTCTGTATTTGTGCTGGGAAGTCCTTCAGCCGTCTGGCCAGAACCTTTACTGTTGTCTTAACCTTCACTTCTTCCTGTCTGCGCAGTGTCTAAAAGTTCATCCAGAAGTGAGGACCTAGGGCCTTTTGGCTCTTTTCAAGGCTTGAGTGTACTATACATGTGACTTTGAAGACTTTCAGGAACATGTTAGTCCTTTCAAAGTCTCCATGGACAGATCTCCTCCTCTAGTTTTCCCTTGTAACGATTTAAAAAGCCGTTCTTTTTGTCTTTAAATCTCAGCGACAACTCTGCTGGCCGCTGTGGTTTGTCCTCTGGTGTCCCACCTTGTACAGTCTTCTGACCTCGCCAGATTGAGCAGGGCTCGCTCTCCGTGTGAATTCTTCTGCTGCTTTGGTCTTGTGGAGCAGCTGATTGCCCCAGACCCCTTCTTTGAAGGAACCATCTTAGTACCAGAGACTCATCAGACAGAGCAGGATAAGGGGCAGAGGAGTGTGGATCCGTTTGTTGGTCTTGGGCACCTTAAATAACCTCATTAATGAATGAGGAGTCTCCTATACGGGCTAAATGATATTTGGCCTTTGTGTACATTGCAATAAATCATGCTTTTTAGGGCAGTCTCTTGTGGTAGCAAGAACTTGACTGAAGTGAGACCAGTTTTACTTGAATGCCTGGGTTTGTATTTGGGCTGGTTACTGACTCTCTTCTGTCTGAGACCTGATTGGCTGTGTAAGTGATTGCAGAGCTGATGCTTTTGCTCCTGCTGTTGTTGATATTGGTGGAGGGAGGGTCTCACTGCATAGCCAGACTGGCCTCAGACTACAACTGTGTCATACTGTGGTGTCCTGGTGCATGTATGGTGTCAATTTGACACAGCTTAGAGTTGTCTGAGAAGGGAGTCAGGTGATCAGATTGCCCCATGGGCATGCCTGCAGGGGATTGTCTTGATTATTAATTGATGCAGGAGGATCCAGCCCACTGTGGGCGGTACCATTTCATGGGCAGGTGGGCCTGTGCTGTATGTATACGACAGGTGGATAAGCAGGAACCTGTGAGCAAGCCAGCAAACAGCATTCCTCCGTGGTTTCTGCTTCCAGAGCCTGGTTGAGTTCCTGACGCCCTCAGTGATGGACTGTGACCTGGAGGCTGAGTTGCTTTTGGCCATGTTTGTCCCAGCAACAGAATAAAAGTACCATTAGATGTTCTTGTATCTCTTGTGGACTCCCGTGTCAGCAAAAGCAACATTTATGCTAAGTCTCCTGATCTGCTCCACAGGCGTGTTACTTCAAACCAGTTACTTGATGTGTCTGTCTCAGGGAGTCACCTGCAAAGTGGTTACACTAATGGTGTGTTTGTTCCCCACTCTGTGACAGTAAAGTGGAACAGCACAGAAAAGATTTAAGTAGCTCTATTTATTTTTTTGTATAAGAGTGTACAAGTATCTGTGGGGAGGTGCATATGTCCGTGGGTATTTATGTATGGAGAACAGAGGTCAACCTCGCTGTCATTCCTTTGTAGATGACTTAAAAACTATGTTTAAAGTGTGCTGTTGGCATGAGTGCTCATCTGAGTATACACCAGGAAGAAGATCTGAGAAGGACCCATGTATGTGTGTCTGTGTGTGTGCCTGTCTGTCTGTCTGTCTGCTTGTCTATATTATGACCAGCCTGCATGCTTGCTTACCTCTATCTATCTATGTATCTATGTATCTATGTATCTATCTATGTATCTACCTATCTATCTATCTATCTATCTATCTATCTATCTATCTATCTATCCATCATCTATCATCTGTAACCTATACCTGTCTATCTGTCTGTCTATACTGTCTACTGCTGTGGGATGTTCTGTATGGCAAATGTGTTGCTGATTAGTCAATAAATAAAACACTGATTGGCCATTGGCTAGGCAGGAAGTGTAGGTGGGACAAGGAGGAGAATAAAGCTGGGAAGTGGAAGGCTGAGTCAGAGAGACACTGCCAGCTGCCACGATGAGAAACAGCATGTGAAGATGCCAGTAAGCCACAAGCCATGTGGCAAGGTACAGACTTATAGAAATGGATTAATTTAAGCTGTAAGAACAGTTAGCAAGAAGCCTGCCATGGCCATACAGTTTGTAACCAATATAAGTCTCTGTGTTTACTTGGTCGGGTTCTGAGAGGCTGTGGGACTGGCAGGTGAGAGAGATTTGTCCTGACTGTGGGCCAGGCAGGAAAACTCTAGCTACAAATGGCGTCCAACGTGGTGGCAAGAGTTTCCACCTAAAAATTGAGAAAAAAGATTCTAAAACAGAGCTGAAAACAGCTTCCTAATTGTCTCTCTCAAATGAGCAGCAGCTGCCAGTTTGAGCTACTGGTGGGTTCCTAGCATGCGCACTCGACCTGCTTTATGGCGGGAATGAGGCCTCTGCAAGTGGCACATTAAGCTGCATGGTAGATTTAGACTTTGCTAGTATAAAACAAAAAAAGAGGTTTCTGGGCTACACGCTGCTTGGCTAAAAGCATAGACCCACGATAGCTCCCAGAGCTGGCGGTAAAGTACCGTGGCCATGTTGGGAAGCTGAGGTGGGCGGAGCCAGCAGCCACAGCTGCTGCAGTTTAAAGCAGTAGATTCACAATAAGACAGATTCAGATGTAATAGTTTACAATGTGTGTAAAAGATACGTAGGCTTGAAAGAGACAAAAAAAGGTGATATATAGAGTTATAGAAACAAATACATAGTTTAAAAAAAATAAAGTCTTTAAAGAGACAGTAAAATTAATATAAAAAAAGCCACGTAAAGATGAATATTACACAGAGAATCTGGATTGTGTTGTGTTTGGGATTTTTAACTGCAGAAAAACATTTGATTGTAAAAGATGTTGAGTTAAACCAAAATGTGTATTTTAAAGATACCTTGACTTCAAAATTTGGATATAAGAATGTGTTACTTTGGAAAGGAGACTCTGCTTTTGTTCCCACAGAAAGCCAGAGGCTATGGATTTGTTCCAGATTAAGATACATCAGGTTTGACCAGTCAAGACCCCCTGAAAGGTCTCTGATGACACCATGGCCCAGATGATCCAACATCCAGAACCATTTGAAGGCAACTGGCTCAGACAATACAGCCTCATGGACTATTCCATAATTCTAAAATTTTCTTTGTGTCCCCATAAGATACAGCGCCCCCCTCCAGCAGGAAGTAGTAAGAGAAGCTACGCCCAAATCCCCAAATTATATGTAATTTTACTTTGTTAAGGTTAAAACCTTCCTTTTTGAAAAAAAAAAGGGGGGGGGAAGTGCTGTGGGATGTTTTGTATGGCAAATGTGTTGCTGATTAGTCAATAAATAAAACACTGATTGGCCATTGGCTAGGCAGGAAGTGTAGGTGGGACAAGGAGGAGAATAAAGCTGGGAAGTGGAAGGCTGAGTCAGAGAGACACTGCCAGCTGCCACGATGAGAAACAGCATGTGAAGACGCCGGTAAGCCACAAGCCATGTGGCAAGGTACAGACTTATAGAAATGGATTAATTTAAGCTGTAAGAACAGTTAGCAAGAAGCCTGCCACGGCCATACAGTTTGTAACCGATATAAGTCTCTGTGTTTACTTGGTTGGGTCTGAGTGGCTGTGGGACTGGCAGGAAAACTCTAGCTACAGTCTATACTATCTATCATCTGTCCATCCATCTATCCACCCATCCACCTACCTCTAACTTATTTATGTTTATTTGTATACCATTCATC
Organism: Peromyscus eremicus; assembly: GCF_949786415.1. Taxonomy (NCBI): domain Eukaryota; kingdom Metazoa; phylum Chordata; class Mammalia; order Rodentia; family Cricetidae; genus Peromyscus; species Peromyscus eremicus. The sequence goes on from NC_081422.1 coordinate 114,166,568, forward strand.
TATCATGTATCTACTGTCCATTATTTTTCCACCATCTACCAATTGTCTATGAACCAGTCTAATATATATAACTATATATAACTGTATAACTATAACTATATATATGTCATCTAATCCGTCTGTCCTCTAGCTGTCATGTGCACAATTATGGCGTCTGAGTTAGAGAATTCAGCCAGTTGATACTGGGCAGCTGCCCCACATGACCTGATGCAGACTACCCTGCTGTAGCTGGAACTCACTCGGAGTCGTTCATTTTCCCCCTTGTGTGATTTCTAAGGGCCATTTGTTAGAAGTTTGAACAGGTGGAAGTGGTCAAAAGAAACAAAACCAGGATGCCGTGCAGTTATCAGAGGGCCAGCCTCTCAGGCAGGAGCGCAGCAGGCCACTCGCCTCTCACACCCCACTGTGGCCACGTCAGAGTCCCTGCCGAGGCTCCTGCATTCAGCTTGGATGAGGCACAGCCCTAGTCCACGACTGATAGTGTCTGGCTGCTGAGCATGGATACATGGATACATTTTAGGGGAAGAGCCAGTCCCTGTCAGGGAGGGGATGGAATGAAGTTCAGTGATCCATCGATCCAGGCACTAAATAGCCACAGGGGAAACACAGTCTCTACCCATGAGAGCTTTTCTTTCCCAGCGAAGCTCTCCCTTCCTCCCTCCTTCCTTCCCTTCCTCCCTCCTTCCTTCCCTCCCTTCCTCCTCTCTCTCTCTCTCTCTCTCTCTCTCTCTCTCTCTCTCTCTCTCTCTCTCTCTCTCAAGCAACTTTAATGGGAAAGTTCTAGCATCTCACTTCCTCTGTGGGAATAAGATCTTTTGCTTCCTTTTTAGCCAATGAGAAGAGTAACAGAGTATTTACCTCTTATCACTTAGAGGACATTGGGTTTTCCAACTTAGTCATCTTGTCTTTTTATCCACGGTGCAACACAGACACACAAACACACACACACACACACACACACACACACACACACACACACACACACACAGATAGAGATGAGAGAAAGTGGGGAGTAAAACACAAACCCCACAAAACTTTGGGTTGGTAAAGACATCACTCAGGTGTCTGTGCTTGGTTCTGTTCTGGGTCCTGCCCAGAACGTCACTTCTGCAAACACTGGCCTTTCCCAGTGAACATCCTGTCCAGTGTGTTTTCAGTGTTCCCTAAGTGTCTGAGGCTCTTTTCATTGCAAGGGTTCTGTTCACCAGTTTCCAAAATAAAGTGGTTCTCAACCTGTGACCCTTTCACAGGGGTAGCCTGAGGCCATTGGAAAACACATTACTATTCATAATGGTAGCAAGATTAGAGTTATGAAGTGGCAACAAAAATAATTTTATGGATGGTGTCATCACAACACAAGGAACTGAGTTAAAGGGTCCAGCATTAGGAAGGTTGAAATCCACTGCTACAGAAGTACCACTTTTGTTTTGGTCTGTGTTTACCATTAAAGCTGTGGGCCACTAGGGCTGGATTATATTGTGCTAGGTTTCAAACCCAGGGCTCTGTACATGTCAGGATAGCCCTCTGTCAACTGGACTCCATCCCCAGCACACACTGGCTTTCATTTTTAAGTCTTTAGCTTGTGATGATAATGGTGATGATGATGGTGATGGTGGTGGTGATGATGGTGGTGATGCTAAGCTGCTGCTGCTGATTATGATGATGATGCTTTTGTGTCGTAGGTACCCTCAGAGGCTATAGGCAGGGGATCTACAGTTATAGGCAGTTGTGAGTTTCTGATGAGGGTGCTGGGAACAAAACGTGGGCCCTCTGCAAGAGCAGTATGGTTTTTTTTTTTTTTTTTTTTTTTTTTTTTTTTTTGGTTTTTCGAGACAGGGTTTCTCTGTGTAGCTTTGCGCCTTTCCTGGAACTCACTTGGTAGCCCAGGCTGGCCTCGAACTCACAGAGATCCGCCTGGCTCTGCCTCCCGAGTGCTGGGATTAAAGGCGTGCGCCACCACCACCCGGCTAGGAGCAGTATGGTTTTAACCACCAAGCCTCTCTCCAGTCCTGTCAAAGCACTGCTGAAGATCACCGGAGTTCTGGTAATTACATTCAAAAGGCCACACATCCGCTCAGGGACCCTGTAGAAGTGACCAGAGCGCATCAGCAATGGTTTGAGTCTGTGCGGTTTCCCAGTTAGCCCCAAGAAGGCGGGTGCTGTTCAGGAAACTGCCCTGCACTCACATGTTCACAGACTCTCAGCTGATTATCTCATAAGCCTTGTGTAGCCCCACGAGGATGGCAGAGCGTGACACTTGGCTCAGAGTTATTACAAAGGAGCTCCTCTGCCACAAGCTACTCGTGGGAACAATAACTCAGCAAACACTTTTGGGAGGTGGCACTATAATTAAATGCTGAGGTGGTATTAATTTTCTCATTACTAAATTTTAGGATGTAGTCCCTCCATTGCATCTAGGTTAGGTGTCAGCCAGAGGAAGCAGGTGGTGGCAGCCCGAGTGGGGCCAGGAATGCCTGCACCTGCTGTGTGTCTGGACATACACCTCTTCTCCCGGGGTGTCCTTTCTCATCTTCTGAGATAGGGTGCAGCCTGAGTGCCCTCACAGAGGCATCTTTCCTCAGCTCAGCGGCGACACTATCTGATTCATTGCACATGGCATCTAATTGTGTTTATTGTCAGAAGGGAAGAGCCTGCACCATCTCTCAGAAAGTGCTCTCTCTCTGGGCCATTTGGAGTCATGTGATCTATTTCTGCACAGAAGCCACTTAGCCCTCTTGAGTCTCCATCATTCCTTTTCAGATAGGATCTGATCCACATTGCCATATCTAGCCAGCCGGGCATCTCAGAACCTCGTATACCATCATCGGTAATGTCGTCTTCAGGGAAGGTCCACCACAGGGCCCTAACAGGGTGGTGTGTGTGTGTGTGTGTGTGTGTGTGTGTGTGTGTGTGTGTGTGTGTGTGTTGTATGTGTGTAGGGGGTATATGTGGTATATGTATATGGGGTGTGTGTGTATGTGTGGTATATATATGTATGTGTGGTGGGTGTTGTGTATGTGTATGGTGTCTATACATCCATGTGCAAGTGTGTATGCCTGTGCACACGTGTGTGGAAGCCAGAAGGAGACATTGAGTGTCCTGCTGTGTCATTTTCCACATTGTTTTTTGGTAAACCCAGAGCAAGGTTGGAAATCAGCACACCCCAGGAATCCTCCTGTCTCTGTACCTATAGTGCCAAGGTTACAGGCGCATGTGTGGCCATGCCCAGCTTTTTCTTTCTTCCTGAGATTTATTTACACTTTATGTGAGTATTTTGCCTACATGTATGTCTGTATACCATGTGTGTGCCAGGTTCCCACAGAGGCCAGAAGAGGGCATCCAGTCCGATAGAGCTGAAGTTATGTATGATTGTGAGCTGCCATCTGGGTGCTGGGAACTGAACCTGGGTTCTCTGCGAGAGCAGCCAGTGCTCTTAGTCAATGAGACAGCTCTCCAGCACTGGCCTGGCTTTTTATGTGACTTCTGTGGATTTGAACTCGGGTCTTCGACTTTGACCAGCCAGTGCTCTTACCCACGGAGCCGTCTCCAGCTCTTTAATGGGGTGTTTACAGGAAGACATGCACCCACATTTCTGCTGCACCGCTGTAGGACTCTACTTGCTTGTGGGTGGGCTGAGGTGGCTGACTGTTCCCCCTGGGCAGGACTTGGGCACCGCTTTGACTTCCGCTGCCCTGCAGGTCTCAAGGTCACCCACCCCCACCCCAGTGGCATTTGGCTAAAGCAGGGATGATTTGTTTTCATCAAGTTGTATTACTGGAGTGAAAAGTTTTTAAACGCTTAAAATTCCTGCCATGATTTGTGGTGAAATCTAGAGATTAGTTAGTATCACGCCATCACATGGTTTTAAATCGTTTCACAAGAGGCTTAAGGATGAAGTCACTCTGTTTGATCCATTTGTTGCTGTTATTTGGAAATGAGAACACGTAACTAAAAAAAAAAAAAAAATACCAACCAGGTAATGGAGTGGTGGTGTGTGACTGTAATTCCAGCAATAAAGAGTCTGAGGCAGGAGGATTACTGTGAGCTCAGGACCAGTCTGGGCTACATAGTGAGTTGAAGGTAAACCAGAGCTACATAGTGAGACCTTGCTTTAAAAAAACAAAACGAAACAAACAAATACCAACAACCAAGGAGGCAGGAGGGATGGCTTAGTGGTTAAGAGCACTTGCTGCTCTTCCAGAGGACCTGAGCTCAGTTCCCAGCACCCTGTCAGACAGCTCACAGACACCTGCAATTCCAGTTCCAGGAGACCCAACGCCCCCCAACAAATACCCACTCCTGACCTCTGAAGACACCTGCACCAACATGGAACACCACACACACACACACACACACACACACACACACACACACACACTGCAATCTGCTGTTCCTAGTGCTCCTGGTTAGTACACATTCAAAGAGGGACACGGGACTCAGAACCTTACATGTTAAAGCCCAAGGTCCACATTGCCCTCTGTTAGATAAGATGTGAGTGTGCAGGACCAGGGCCCCGAGGCAGAGACACAGCCAGGTCACAGGTGGACCAGGGCCCCGAGGCAGAGACAGCCAGGTCACAGGTGGACCAGGGCCCCGAGGCAGAGACAGCCAGGTCACAGGTGGACCAGGGCCCCGAGGCAGAGACACAGCCAGGTCACAGGTGGACCAGGGCCCCGAGGCAGACACAGCCAGGTCACAGGTGTCACTCCTGGGGGAATAGCAGAGGGGTGAACGCAGGCCTTGTTCTCTTATCTGTAAGTGGGTATTAGATGTAGTGGGCATGAGAATTGTTCAATATATGTGTATGAGAAACTAAAGCTTGTGACATACAGCAGGTGTTCAGTCATTTAATGGAAACTTTATTAAGGACATTTATTTATTATAATCCCAGTGTCATTTTTTTATTACAGTCCCAGTGTGTTTTCTTGAATAGTTTCAGATAGCTCATTATGACACTTATAGATTATTTTTTGTTTAGTTTGAGGTTTATGTTACTTCATTTATTCATTCATCCATTAATTTTTGAGATGGGGTCTCATGCAACTTAGGCTGGCCTTGAACTCTATATAGCTGAGACCAAAAGCAAAAAGAAAAACAAAATAGGTAAAAACTAGGAAATATTTTTTTTAAAGGAAGTTCAATGACCTTGAACTTCTGACCCTCCTGCCTCCACCCCTGGAATGTTGAAATTATGGTGTAGGATACTACCACACCCAACTTTATGCAGTGTTGGGGATTGGTGCATGCCAGGCAAGTGCTCTCCCAACCAGCCACATCCCCAGCCCTCGCGTTATCTTATGTACTCACAGAGGACCCTGTACACACAGAGCACAAAGTTTCTGCTCCTCCCTCTGGCTGTATACATCACCTTCGGATTCACTGCATAAACATCTAGGGTTTATTGCACAGGCCTGAAGAAAACTTTAAGGGGTATAATATATGTAGGATATTTCTTTATTTAAGGGAAATATTATAATTCATTTTGTGATTTAAAAGAATACCTATAAATAACCTGTCAAACTACAGAAATTAAGAATTCTTGATTATTGCTTTTTAGTGCTTTGTGGAAATCTGTGTTTTATTTTGATGAAAAAGATACATTTTCTGTTGTTGCTGGTTTCCTCCCTCCCTCCCTCCCTCCCTCCCGTCCTATGGTAGCCCAGGCTGGCCTAGAGCTCACTTTGTAGCCCAGGATGACCTTAAACTCCTGATCACACCTCCTGCTTCCGGTTGCTGGGGTCACAGGTGTGTGACACCGTACCTGATGTACAGATATCTTTGTCACCCAGCAGATGCTCAGTTGCCCTCTTTGCCGCAGTCTGGCCAGGGCCATTCAGAAGCAGCGAGTGTGAGTTCAGAGGAACTCATTGCCTTTGTACACACCTCCACAGAAGTGCTGTGTTTAGTACTGAGCCAATGGGAGGGTGGATTCCATCCCTCTGAGCTTGATCCCATCCTCAGTCTGTGATCTCTCCTTTCACTCTCCAGATCTAGTTCTATCGTCCGTGTTTAACTCTGATCATGGGGAGGAAGCTGGACCTGTCCGGTCTGACAGACGATGAGACAGAACACGTTCTCCAAGTGGTACAGAGAGACTTCAATCTTCGCAAAAAGGAGGAGGAACGGCTAAGGTGAGGTGGCTTTTTCGCCTGGCCACGTGGGAACAACAGGACTTAATGTCATCATCACAATCACACACTTAGGTTTATGGAAGGGCCACCCTGCCGTTTGTTGAAGAGCGTCCCACAACCAGTGACATGTGTCAGAAGGTACCTGTACCACCTTAGCAAGAGTCTGGCTACTGAGCCAAAGGAGCTTAAAATATCACCTTAAAACCTCAGGCATCTGATGTCTGTCTCTCTCCATATGGCTTTCGTTTAAGATGCCCGGGAGAGGTTTAGAAGCAATGAACAGAGGAAATGATGTCATAGGAAATATTATTTCATCCTTTAGCAGGTCCTTTAGGGAACGTAAAACTCACAGTGCAGAGTTTTCTTCCACAGCCTTGGGCTGAATTCTTTCTTGTTCCTCCCAACTAGCTGTGTTTCTGTGGGTTCGGGAGGTCAGGTCTCGGGTGTGGTGTTTACCCTGGGACGACGACTTCTCCAGAGCTGGCAGAAAGTGAAGGACACAAGTTGTGGGAGTGGGAATTAAGTTTTGGGGTCATAGTGTGGAAATGTATAGAGAGGTGAAGAAGTCCCAGGAAGAGAACAGAGGAAAAAGCAGCCGTCCAGCTGTTCCTGCCCCCGAATGCAGAATTCGCCTCCCAGACCTGCTCAGCAGTTCCGCCATTGTGATCCCCAGTTTACACAGAGGTGCCAGTTGATTTCGAAGCAGCTTGAAGGGAGAAGGTTTTACCTGGACTCACAGTTTGAGGATGCGGTTCATCATGGCAGGGAGGGCATGGCGACAGGAGCGTGGAGCAGAGGGTCACGCTGCACCCACAGTTCGCAAGCAGATCGAGATGTGAACCAGCATTCACTAGGCTTTCCTGCTCCTGTATTTCTTTTTATTCATCCTGGGCATCAGTCCGCAGTCAGGTGGGTCTTCCCTGCTCCAGCACCTCTCTGGAAGCACCCTCACAGACACGCCTAGAGGTGTGTCTACTAGGTGATCTAATCAAGTGGACATTTTACTCTCACAGATATCATGCAGGCAGTGAAAATGAAATGACAAAGATTTTCCAATGCAAAACATAAGTCCTCTGCTCCACGTTGAGGGTCACCCTGGGGTCTCCTGACATGGCCTTCACATTGAGGGTCACTCTGGGTTCTCCTGGCATGGCCTTCACATTGAGGGTCACCCTGGGGTCTCCTGGCATGGCCTTCACGTTGAGGGTCACCCTGAGTTCTCCTGGCATGGCCTTCACATTGAGGGTCACCCTGGGGTCTCCTGGCATGGCCTTCACGTTGAGGGTCACCCTGAGTTCTCCTGGCATGGCCTTCACATTGAGGGTCACCCTGGGGTCTCCTGGTGACCTTCATAAATCTGAACACATGTTTCCATTGCTTTATCCCGATGACCTGCCTTCAAGTCAGTTCTTGGCTTTGAATGATGGAGACTTGGCTAGCTTGTTCTCAGGGCTTCATCTTCAGCTTCTTGAGGATTATTCTCTTGTGTTTGGCTTGGTTTTTCTATTTACCATTGTTCTAGTTTCCGTGTATTGCTGTGACACAACATTTGACCAAAAGCAGCTTAGGGAGGGAAAGGGTTTGTTTCAGCTTGCAGCCCATGATGAAGGGAGGGCGGGGCAAGCAGGCAAACAGAAGTCATGGAGGATGCTGCCGCTGGCTGGCTCCCTCTCAGGCTCACACTGAGCTAACTTTCTTATACAGCCCAGGACCACCTGCCCAGGGGATGGTGCCACCCACAGTGGGCTGGGTTCTCCCACGTTAATTAAGACAATCAGGATAATCCCCACAGCCATTCCCAGAGGCTGGTATGATCTGGGTAGTCCCTCTATTGAGACTACCTTCTCCAATGACTCTAGGCTTTGTCAAGTTGACAGATAAAGCTAACTAGGACAATTGTTTTTAAAATTTAATACAGAAACCTCCTGTTCCGTGAACTGTGCCACCCTCTCTCAGTTCTGACAAAGTGGTGTCCATCTGCTGAGCGTAGTCCTTCCTCTGTAACCGCTCTGCTGTGTGTCTCCTGTCTTTCTACAGAACTGTTCACACCCAGTGCTGAGGGCCTTCACATGCTGCCCTGCAAACCTCTTCGAGTCTCTCTGTTTTGTCTGGGGCTTGCTTTTGAGTGTTTGGAAGCCAGCAGGTAGCACTTACTCAGTCGTGTCTGGAAATGCTCTCCATGCCCACTCCACCCCCACCCCCACAGAACTCTGTTGGACTCTGTATGTGGCTGATGGTTCTCCTCATTGCTGTAATGAGTTAGTTTATTTTTATTTCTTTGTTGTTGTTTTAAAGGAGTCTTGGGAGGGAAGGGAGGACACTAAGTGGTAGCTTCCTGTCATCTGGAAGCCAGACAACACAGTAACTTGCCTGCCTGCCTGGACTGTCGGGTTCTGGGGACCATGCAGGGGTGGGAGGCCCTCTGGGTGGTGGTGTACAGCATGCTTTGGGGCCAGATACATTGGCACAGGAAACTCTCCTCCACTGATTACAACCTTTTGACCCCCAAAGTCAAAAGGGTTCTAGGAACAGAGAGGTGATTGTTGCTCATTACCATCCTTGCAGGATGCAGCATTTCTGGAGACCCTGCAGACTTCCAGGTTCTCACAAAAGTGCGGCCCTCGGAGGGAGGCAGCCCTGCAGTGGGCTCTCTCCTCTCTGTATGGCTTGGCCTTCAGGTTCCAGAACTCCACATCTATTCAGGAATCCTCAGGTTTATTCTTTTTCCTTTGATTAGCTGCCCCAATTTCTCTTCGTGTTGGTCCCTTTAAGACGACGAACACCAAGCAGACGGTGCCTTGAAGGGCTGCTGGGCCCGGCTCTGCTAAATATATTGAGTGTCTAAACAGGATGCAGTGAGTAATAAATTAATTAGCGTTAAGACACCGCATCTCCAGCTCTGTCTGCAATGGCTTGCATTTTCCCAACAGTGGGTTTGTCATCCACATCGCGGGAAGCGTCTCCTCCCTTCTCTCAATCAGATAGATCCGGAAAGACCTTCAGGTAGTGTACAATAGCCATGTTTAAGTCCACGGTCAGAAATCACAACTTTCTACCGCATTTCTTCTATAATTTGATTGGGGGGGGCAAGGGGAGGGGTCAGTGTGGTATTTGTGCCAGGTACTCCCCCCCCCCACAGCTTTTGGCCCAGCGTGGTTTTGGTGGGAAGCAGTCCTAGAGAGACAGGATGCCCTGACTAGAGGCAGCAGCAGTGTGATGGGTTCAAGCAGTGTAGCACTCAGAGCCTCACAGTGAAGGGGGGTTAGGGGTGGGAGTGGTTCCGTCACGCTTTCCTCTCCGCTGGGCTCCTAGAACAAAAATAATGAAGGTTGGGGGTGTGGTGGGAGTGCGTGTGTGCGTGTGCACATGTGTGAGATGCATGTGGAAACCAGAGGTCAACCTCGGTGTCCCTCCTCAGGAGCCATCAGCCTGTTTTCTGAGACAGAATCCCTCACGGGTCTCAGGTTCACTTATTAGCTGGGCTGGCTGGCCAGGGAGCTCCAGGCATCTGCCTGTCTCTGCCTCCCCAATGCTGGGATTGCAGGCACGTGCCACCATGCCTGACTCTTATGTGGTTACTGGGGATCGAGCTCAATAAGTACTTTCCTGTCTCCCAAGCCTCATTATTGATGATTTTTATAGAGCCCCCTCCTGAATCAGATCACCAAGGCCTAAGCTTCTACATGCCTCAGATGCAGGAGTGTGGGGTGTGGTGTGTGTGTGGGAGGCTGCCAGCTGTGGATCAACTTGTACATATTCCTGTTTTGACAGACCTCATGGATGGGCTTGCTTGGGGCAAACCCCCTCCTCCACCCTGCTTGATTTGGCAGTCTTAATTTCGAGACTTCCTTTCTTCACTTTCCAACCTACAGAGTGTCATGAGGTTCTGCTGGGACGTTGTCACTTATATAGATGAAATTATCATCATGAGTGAACTGACAGAATCCAGCAGCACTCGCCCAGTGTTTTCCAGCTGATTCTGCAGTTCACTGAGGCCATTGAGGTCTGGCAAAATAATGTGAGGAGCAGGGCCTTTGTCACTTCCGGGCTGAGCACTGAGGAGGTGGTATGGATCCTCATCTTTCCACTTGCCCACCATGGTGACTGCTGGGGTCTGTTGAGGTATGGGCTTACAGTGGAGATGGAGCTGGGTCCCTAGGTCACTGCATGGAGAAAAGCTCTGTGGACTTGGTGTGAGTTCTTTGTTGTTGGGTTCTGACTCTAATGGTGAAACTCAGTTGTCAACTTGATGAGATCTAGACTTACCTGGAAGGGCCAGTGGGCATGCCTGTGGGGGATTGTCTAGATTAGGTTAGCTGAGATGGAAGACCCACCCACTGTGGGTGGCCCCATTCCTTCCACTGGAATCCTGGACTGCACAAAAAGGAGAAAATAAACTGAGCATAAGCACTTACTGCTGTCTGGTTCTTGATGTGGACAGGATGTGAGCTGCTCAAGTTTTGCCACAATGTGATTTCCTCCATGATGGAGTTCCCTCAGACCGTGAGCCAAAATAGACCCTTTCTTCAGTTGCCTTTGCCAGGGCATTTTATCCCAGCAGTGAGAAGAGTGACTTGGGGCTTGTGTTTCTCTCTGAGTAAAAGTTCATGAGCTCTTGTGGTAAGACAAGCTGGGGACACTGTTTTGATAGGCTGTCAAAACCTTGAGGAGGTGGGGCCCAGCTAGAGGAAGGGTGTGGCTAGGGAAAGACTGTGGGCTTTGCTAGCCTGGCCCCACTTCCTCTCCTGTGTCCACTTCCTGGGCCACTGAGAAGTGAGGTAGCAGCTGCCACACATGCCTGCTGCCACAGACTTTCCAGACACCATGCCTTCCCGGATGGATGATGGACCTTAGCCTCTCAAGCTGTGAGCCCAAATAAATCTTTTCCCTTAGTTACCTCTAAGTCAGTAACAACTGGAAAACTAATACAGAGGTAAAGTGCTCACACCTGGGGACCTGTTGCATTGCCTGGAATAGATTCAGGTTTGTTTTTTTGTTTGTTTTGCTTTGTTTTGTTTTGTTGTTGTTGTTGTTGTTTGTGTGTGTGTGTGTGCTCATGCGCGCACGTGCACCCACGCACACACATGGGTGAGAGAGAGAGAGAGAGAGAGAGAGAGAGAGAGAGAGAGAGCACATGCATGAGGAGGTAATCAGACAGCTTGTGGAAATTGGTTCTCTCATGCCACCATGAGGGTCCCGGGGATTGAACTCTGATGAAGCAAGCACCTGTGATGTCATCCTGCAGGCCCCTCAATCACCATTTTCTAAAGTGGAAAGAACACAACATTTTAATGAAAGGGATTAGTATCTTTCTTATCAAAGATTCATTTTCATTTTAAACAAATGAAAATTTTATGATATAAAATGAAGTTTTTAAAAAGTTTCTATTGCTAAAAGTAAAACTCCTTTGTTCTCACTGCCCACTATTTGGGGTGCTATAGTTGGTGTGATGAATTAGCCAACACCCCTGGTTATGTCTGCTTTTGCAGCTAGGGATGAGATCATCTTGTCTGTACCCAGTTAAAACATGACTGCCTGTGGTTTCTGCCTGTGTAACTGTGTTCCTAGTGCATCTGTCGGCCCACACTTCCTCCCTGGCTGTCCTTGCTCCTGAGAGTCTGTGTCAACTGTGGCATTGACCACTGGTTAATGAGTCTGTCACTTCTGGAGGGGGTGCCAGCTGGTCACCTTCTGTGAAAGATCAGTCTGTGGGAAACAGCTCAGACAATGAAGTGTTTGCCATGTAAGTGTAAGGACCTGAGTTTAAACCCTGGAACCCAAATTTAAAAAAATGCTAGACATGGAAGCTTGTACCTCCCAGCATGGGGAGATGGAGATAGGTAGATCTCTGGGGCTCACTGGTCAGCAGCATAACCCATTAGTGAGTTCTAGGTCAGTGAGAGACCCTGTCTCAATAAATGACATGGACAGCTCTTGAGAAACACCTGCAGTTGACACTGTGGCTTCCCCACACATATGCACACATATACACAAGTCCACCCATGTGCACACACATCTAAGCACACACATAGTACATGCACACACACGCACACACAAGCACATGCATGTGTGCACACATACAAGTGCACACACATACACAAGCACACACATGTGTACATACATATACAAGCACATCCACACGCACACATATGTACACACACACACACACACACACAGAATGGTAACTCTGAGGGCAGAGCCAGTGTATTCTATGCTGGAGTGGAGAGGCCCGAGCCTGCTCAGTCTGAGAGTGCCCATATGGTGGGAGAAAGCCCAGCCAGTGGGGATACCTGTGAAGAACTCAGGGCTTTGTAGGAGGCAGGAGACCTCAGAGGGTGGAAGGGGTGGAGTGGAGAGGGACTCAGACTCACAGATAGAAGGGGCCTCGTGAGATTTGGGTTCTTAGTTCTCCTCTTTATTGCTGACATTCTGTTAATAATGGAAAGGCCACATGTATCACAGCAAAGCTGTTGGGTATTCGTTCATTTGCTTCAGAATCTTGGTTTTGAATGTCAGGAGACTCCTGGGGAAACGGGAAGTGAGCCCCAGGGGAGGAGGAGAGAGGGATTCATAGTGGAGTAAAGGCCTTCGCCCTTGAGGAAGATTCCAGAGGCTGAGCGGAGTCTTGCAGGAATGTTTGTGATCTGTATATGGTGAGAGAGGCCAGGCGGACTTCCTGAAGCAGAGGACCCTTTCATCTGAGCCTTAGGAATTTCCAAGCAGATTTAGACACAGGTCAGGCAGCAGGGAGCATCCTGGGTAAGTGATAAAGATGGAAAGGGGATGTATGTCTCCCACACCAAATCAGGACTAGCACCTGGTGGTAGGGAAGCTCCTTTGTGGTAATTCTGCTTTCGCTGTTCTAATGGCGACTGATGCAGTATGATACTTCGAATCTCACTTCCTTTCCCCCACAACCCTGGAGGAGCCTAATTCTTACTTGTTTACAAATTAGAGAGACTGAAGCTCTAAATACCCTCTCAGGTTCTCACGGCGAGAGGTGGATTCAAACCTACCTAGAGTTACATGAAGAGAGGATGATAGCCACTGCCGTTGGTGTGAAAAGCAAGGGTACCCAGGACCCTGGAGCAGAATGAGTGAAACAAGGGCCATGCTGGAAACCCAGTGCTGTGCTGCTAATGCCCACTGTGTGCTCCAGAATGGAGGAGTTACGGGGTTTGCATCCATGGATGGCCATAGCCATTGACCAAGCATGCCCTCTGCATTTCCTCTGCTAGGAAAGTACTCTAGAAAATACACCCAGAATCACAAGGGATCAAACATGAAAACAGAATGCAGAATGTCCTGGTGGTTTTTATATTGATTATACCTTGAAATGTTCCTAAAATTATATTTTAAATGAAGCACCTTACTACGATAATGCCACTTTTGCAGAACATGGATGTGGTAGTTTGAATGTAATTGGCCCCCATAATCTCATAGGGAGTGGTATTATTAGAAGGTGTGACCTTGTTGGAGTGGGTATGGCCTTGTTGGAGGAAGTGTGTCACTGTGGGATTGGGCTTTGAAGTTCCCTATGCTCAGGATACTGCCCAGTGTCTCAGTTGACTTCCTGCAAGATGTAGGACTCTCAGCTGCTCCACTATCACATCTGCCTGCATGCTGTCATGTTCCGCATCATGATGATAATGGACTGAATCTCTGAAATTATAAGTGAGCCGCCTCAGTTAAATGTTTTCTTTATAAGAGTTGCTGTGGTCGTGGTGTCTCTTCACAGCAATAGAAACCCTAACTAAGACGGAAGTTGGTAACAGACGTGGGTTTTTTTTTTTTTTTTTTTTTCAAGACAGGGTTTCTCTGTGTAGCTTTGCACCTTTCCTGGATCTCACTCTGTAGACCAGGCTGGCCTCGAACTCACAAAGATCTGCCTGCCTCTGCCTCCCGAGTGCTGGGATTAAAGGCGTGCGCCACCACCGCCCGGCAGAAGTGGGGTATTGTGGTGATAGGCCTGATCATGTGTTTATTTGGAGGAATTTGGAGTTTGATACTTTGGGTTATGCGAGCAGTGGGATGCTTTAAGAGCTGCTAATGGGCCATAGTGGTAGGAGCATGGAAGACAGAGGTGGTAAGAGTGATTTGAACTGGCAGGCTCACTCGAGAGGTTTCAGAGGAGAATTTTAGTATGCTGCCTAGAGATCATTCTTGTGATAATCTGGTGAAGAAAGTGGCTGCCTTTTGTCCTTGTCTGAAGAGTCTGCCTGAGGCTAAAGTGAAGAGTTTTGGATTAATTCCGTTGGCAGAAGAAATCTCAAAACAGCCTAGTATAGACTCTATTGTGTGGATATATTAGTGGTAACTCTGATGAGGATTTATACTGAAAAGGAGCAAGCTGAGAAGGGTAAATTGCAAAAAGTAAGTTTTGAGAAGAAAAAGAGCACCAGGAAGTGGAGTGGAGCTAAGATTAAGAAATGGAATAAAGGGAGTGGTGACCTCAGGACAAGATCCCACCTAGCTAAGTTTCTAACTTGAGGAAAGAAACTAAAGAAAAACTTAGAGCCAGGTGTGTTGGGGCACACCTTTAATTCCTGCACTGGGAAGGCAGGGGCTGGTGGATCTCTGAGTTTGAGGCCAGCCTGGTCTACAGAGTGAGTTTCAGGACAGCCAAGCTTAGGCAGTGAAAGATAAATCTGGTGAAGATATCATTGAACAAGGAGGCCATGTTCCAGCCCCAACAAGCAGCAGAACTTGGCAACTTCAACCATACGGTTCTAGGTTTAGAGTTAGGGCTAGAAGAAAAGAACTATGGAATAAAACTGCTGAGGCCATAATGGGTAAAGGTATTGCTAGCAGTTAGTTCACAGAGTCTGCTTAAAGGGCAAAGGAATTTATTAGAGAAAGAAAACTCACTCTGCAGAATAGAGGAATTATTGCAGGGTCCTGGAAGCCTGAGGTATAGCCTCAAGTTTCCTCAGGTCCCACCATACCCATGGTCCTGCAGCTGCTTATAAAATAATCACTTAGAAGCTTATATTAATTATAACTGCTTGGCCATTAGCTCAGGCTTATTACTGACTAGCTCTTACACTTAAATGAACCCATAATTCTTATTTATGTTTAGCCACGTGGCTTGGTGCCTTTTCTCAGTTCTGCCTTGTCATCTTGCTTCCTCTGTGTCTGGCTGGTGACTCCTGACTCCTTCCTTCCTCTTCCCAGCATTCTCGTAGTCTGCTTGCCCTACCTATACTTCCTGCCTGGCTACTGGCCAATCAGCGTTCTAGTAAACCAGTGTAAAAGGGAATTATCCCACAGCACTGAGGCACAGTCCCATGCTGTTCTTCCACCTGGTCTGTCTCCAGCAACCAAAACCATGAGGGAGTGAAAAGCACCTTAACGGTCCTCCCCCCACAGCAGCCACACCCCAGGAGCATGTATTTCAAGGTCATAGGCAGGTGTAACAATTACCTGCTACCTTACTAGGGGCAGTGCTTCAAGGTCATAGCTAGAACAGCTACCTACTACAAGGCCAGGCATGTGTCAGGTGTCCCTGGGTGGAGGCCTACTAGAAAGGCCATTGTGTGAAGCTGTGAAGTTGAAACCTGGATTGCCTAGGAGAACCCAAGATGTTAGAGATGCCGGAGTCATAGGATACCTGCTGAGGAGAGCTAATAACAGGAAATGGAACCAGCCCAAGAGAAAGAAGTGTGTTGCAGTCAACAAAGCTAAACAGGGTTGGAGCTCTGAAGAGCATTTCAACATCGGACATGGAGATGTAGAGTTTGGAGTTTTCCCAGATGTTTTTGGTTTTGCTTTGGTCCAGTATTTCCTCACTATGCTCCCTTCCCTTCATTTTGGAACAGCAGTGTATATATATCCTGTGCCATTATCTGTTGGAAGTATGTGATCTGCTTTTTGATTTGATTTTATATGGGATTACAGTTAGATTGCATGAGTCTCAGAAGAGACTTTCAACTTTGGACCTTAAAACATTGTTGAGACTGTGGTAGACTATGGAGACTTTTGAAGTTGGACTAAATGAATTTTGCATATGATATTGCTACAAGCTTATAAGGGCCAGGGAATGGAATGTGGTAGTTTGAATGTAACTGGCCCCCTTAATCTCATAGGGAGTGAAATTATTAGGAGATGTGGCTTTGTTGGAGTGGGTATGGCCTTGTTGGAGGAAGTATGTCACTGTGGGGATGGACTTTGAAGTTTCCTATGCTCAGGATACTGACCATTATCTCAGTTGACTTCCTGTTGCCTGCAAGATGTAGGACCCTCAGCTCCTTCTCCAGCACCACGTCTGCCTGCACACACGCTGCCATGTCCCACTATGATGATAAGGGACTGAACCTCTGAAACTGTAAGTGAGCCACTCCAATTAAATATTTTGCTTTATAAGAGTGGCCATGGTCATGGTGTCTCTTCACAGCGATAGAAACCCTAAGACAGTGGACACCTGGGTGTTTTAAATGGCATAATATGTAGAGCTTTGCTGATATTTTAGTGTGGCCTTGGATGCCTGGCTAAATAGTTTAACACTTGTAAAATCTAAAGGGAAGCTTTCCTTCTCAATTGGGGTGGAGTAAGTCCTTTTTAAAACATTACGTTTTTATCTATCTATTTATCTATTTATTTATTTGTTTCTTTGTGGGTGTGTCTGTTGTGTCTGTGCATGCACATATGTCACATTAAACATCTGGAGGTCAGAGGACAACTCACTTCTGCCATGGGAGTTCTGGGGTCAAATTCAGGTTGTCCAGCTTGGCAGCAAGCCCTTTACCCATTGAGCTCTCTAGCTGCCCTCCTGCTTTTTCTTTTAAGACATGATTTCAGGTACCCTACTGGCCTTGAATCTGCTCTCTAGCTGAGGATGATGGGTGACCTTGAACTTCTGAACCTTCTGCCTTCACCTTCTGGTTGCTAGGACCGCAAGCCTGTGGCATCACACCCAGTTTATTCAGAGAAGGAAAGCCAGGGCTCAGTACATGCTAGGCAAGCACTCTAGCAACAGAGCCACATCCCCTGCCCTGGAGCACTCAGTCCTTCCTATGTGCCAATCTTAGTTACCTGTAAGTCCAGCCTAACTGTTGAGTCATCTCTGTGAGGAGAGAGTGGTCTTGACAGTAATGCACTTTAAAAGGAAAGTGTGCCACATGCACACCACATTCCCAAGGGATCTGTGCACATCACTGGACAGAAGGAAGTCTTCTCATGTTTCTCTGATGGCAAAGGTAGACCAAACCCATTCTGACACATGACTCTTCTCTTGGTGAGCCTGGATTAGAACGCAGGGCCATGTGCATGTTAGGCAAGTGCTCTGCCACCAAGCTGCATCCCTAGTCCAACACATGACTTTTGAATGACCTCCTTCGTAGTGTATACCACACCTTGGACACACGCTTTCCCCTGGGGCATGTTTACAGGACTCAAAGGGGTGTTCTACACACAGAGGCGTCACACCAGTGCTGTGCTCGGCTGTTTAATTTCTGAATACAGTGGCTGATTGGGAGGTTCTGGATGGTTCTTCCTGCAACCATTAGGAGCAGTTTTCTAATGGCCTGCTCTGTGGATCCGAGTTCCTGGACTCTATTTACTTTCCCATTGCAAATGTCAGCGGCTCAGCTGCTGAGCCCTGATAAACCTTACGTGGCGGCTTTCATTCTAGGCTGACCTTTAGCACCCAGCCCTCTGGCACTGAATATGCAGAGAACTGGCCTCCAAGGGTGGTGGAGAGAAGCTTCCCTAGAGCCGTTTATAAATGTAGCTTTCTTCTGCCACAGTAATCCAGGCTCTCCCTCTGCTCTGTGCAGCTGATACACTGAAGTCGTTTTTATTCCTGTGGCCATCCTGACTCCCGGAAGTGGACCCTGGATGTGGGGCCAGCAGCTGCCTGCCTCCCTGTGTCTCAGTGCCTGAGGCCAGAGCTCATGTCCTGGCTGGCCAGTCTTTCTGCCTTCCTTCCTTCCTTCCTTCCTTCCTTCCTTCCTTCCTTCCTTCCTTTCTTCCTTTTCTTCCTTCCCTTCCTCCCTTCTCTCTCTCTTTCTTCTGTTCCTATATATGCAGGTGTTTGTTTTGTGCACATACACACACACACACACACACACACACACATACACATACACACACACACACACACACACACACACACACACACACACACACACCCCTTGGGGTCTACCAGGCTTATAATTCCAGGTTTTAGTCTGTTGAGGGAAAATCAAGGCAGGAACTTGCAGCTGAGAAATGAATTATATCTGCCAGTGTTCAGCTAGCTGCCTCCATCATGCAGTCCAGGGCCCCAAACTAAGGAATGGTGCTGCCCACATGTGGACGGGGGGGGGGGGGGGGGGCAGGGGGTTCCTTCTTGTACAGTTAATGCAACCAAGGTATGTTGTTGTTTGTTTTTGCTCTTTGGTCTTTGGTCTTTTGGGGGGCCTGCCACCCAGTTCCCAAATAAATCACATGTGGAGGCCTATTCTTAATTATAAAGGCCTGGCCTTAGCTTGGCTTGTTTCTAGCAAGCTTTTCTTAACTTTAAATTATCCTGTCTACCTTTTGCCTCTGGGCTTTTCCTGTTCTTCCTTCTGTAATCTTACTCTTACTCCGTGGCTGGCTGTGTAGCTGAGTGGCTGGCCCTGGTATCTCCTTCCTTCTTTTCTCTTACTTGCTGTGGGATGGTCTGTATGTCAAATGTGTTGCTCTGATTGGTTAATAAATAAAACACTGATCAGCCAGTAGCCAGGCAGGAAGTATAGGCGGGACAAGCAGAGAAGAGAATTCTGGGAAGTGGAAGGCTGAGGTAGAGAGACACTGCCAGCTGCCGCCATGACAAGCGAGATGTAAGGTACCGGTAATCCACAAGCCACATGGCAACCTATAGATTAATAGAAATGGGTTAATTTAAGATATAAGAACAATTAGTAAGAAGCCTGCCATGGCCATACAGTTTGTAAATAATATAAGCGTCTGTGTGTTTATTCTATAAGTGGGCTGTCGGACTGCCGAGGCTTGGCGGGACCTGGAGAGAAAACTCCAGCTACACTTACTCTTCTTTTCCTCCCAGATTTTTCCTTCTATTTATCCTCTCTGCCTGCCAGCCCTGCCTATTTCTCTCTCCTGCCTCTCTATAGGCCATTCAGCTCTTTATTAGACCATCAGGTGTTTTAGACAGGCACAGTAACACAGCTTCACAGAGTTAAACACAAGCAACATAAACAACCGTAACATACTTTAAAGTAATATTCCACAACCAAGGCAGCCCCTCACAGATGTGCATACAGGCTATGATCTAGACCAGCAGTTTTCAACCTTCCTAATGCTGCAACCCTTTAATACAGTTCCTCATGTTATGGTGACCCACAACCATAAAATTATTTCATTGCTACTTCTTAATGGTAATTTTCTACTGTTATGAATCATAATGTAAATATCTGCTATGCAGGATATCTGATATGTGACCCCTGTGAAAGGATTGTTTGATCCCCAAGGGAGTCTTGACCCACAGGCTAAGAGTCGCTGATCTAGACCATCCTTCACCGAGACTCTCTCCATTGATGAATCTAGATTGTGTCATGTTGACAGAATCAACCATCACCATTGTCCAGGTCATGGAAACACTGGGACATGGGGCAAGGCTTTGTGACCACAGACAGTCAGGTTTCAGGGATAGTTGAATGTGCAGAATAAAGGCCCTTTCTGTGGAAGGGTGAGGTCAGGGACCCTGTTGCTTCAAGGAAAACTGAATCAGGCAGGAAGCTGGAGAAAGGATTCTTCAGGACTCAGCAGGGTATGCTGGAGGCTGGACTGAGATGCAAATCCTTCCAAGAATTCTCTGGAAATGAGCATGCCTCCCCAGGTCCTAAACCCAAGAAATTAAGTAAAAGAAAGAAAAAGTATTATGAAGTTTCTCGGCAAGTGTAGAGATGCTGCTGATTCGGAAGAACTCATGAATAGAGATGTAGAGGTGCTGTCTGGTTGAAGGTGAAGGTTGGCATTCCTGGACAGAAGTGTGTAGGAGAGAAGTAGTGACTCAGCTGCTAACAGGTGTCAGTGGTGCAGTCAGTGGTGTAAATAAAATAAATATTAGAAGTTTATAGGCAAAATATACTCCATGCAAATCTCATGACCGATGTTCTGAGACACAAAAAATGTAGGGAAACCAATTCCTTAAACTGGCAGCGTCAGCACCCAGACCTGTGCAGTGCTGTTAGCTTTGCAAAGGGATTCAAATACCGCACCATCTGGCTGCTGTCAGAAAGTGTTTATCAGTTGCCATCTTCCAGGGATCAAATGCTGCTACCAGGAGACATTATTCTTGGTCCTCATCACTGACTGTTTCCTTTGGTTAAATGCAGTGTTAGCTGTAATCATGAAGAGGACAGGGAGTTGGTTAGGGGAGCTGGAGGTGTAGCTCATTTGGTGAGCAATTTCCTAGCATGCTTGGAGTCCTGGATTTGATCCTCAGCACTGTACAAATGAACTGTGGTGGGATATGCTTGCAATGTCAACGTTCAGTAAGCTGAGGCAGGGGGGCAACAAGTTCAGAGTCTACCCTGGGCTAAAGAGTCTGTCGAAGGAAGGAAGGGAGGGATGGAGGGGGGAAGAAGAAAGGAGCGATGATTGTAGGATCCCCCCATTTCCTGGGAATTCAGATTTTTTCTATGCTTCCCAAAGGGGAGTATAGCTGGTACAGGCTAACAGGGATGGGATGGGGTGAGGTGAAGTGGGTGAGGTAAAGGGGTGGATTTTCATGTTGTTGCAGAAGATAGAGATGGGAGGGGGACTCTTGAAGGCTGAACCCATGGCCTGAGTGTGTACCTATAACCCGATGGCTCCAGTAAGAGGGGATAGGGAGGGTTGCCAGCTCCTAACTGATGGTCTCTGCTTGGATATGTTCATACTGGCCCACGCTATGTGTACAGGTGTGGTGAGCTGAGGCTCCAGAAAACAGCATGGGACCAGAGGTTGGCAGAGTGCATCACAGCCTCCCTTCCTTCTGCCCAGAGGTTCTTCTGTGGCTCTTACCTGTAGTCTGAAGATTTCCTGTGTCCTGGACTGCCTGCAGTTGGAACAGATCTCTCCCACTTGAGTCCCCCAAGTAAACACACAGAGGCTTATATTAATTAAAACTGCTCTGCCATTAGCTCAGGCCTACCACTGACTAGCTCTTACACTTAAACTCAGCCCATTTCTGTTAATCTATGTCGCCACATGTTCTGTGGCTTTACCTGTGTGCCGTTACATGCTGCTCCCTGGATGGCAGGCTGGTGTCTCCTCACTCAGCCTTCCTCTTCCCAGAATTTTGTCTGCTTATCCCACCTGTACTTCCTGCCTGGCTACTGGCCAGTCAGCATTTTATTTATCAACCAATCAGGGCAACACATTCACAGCATACAGAGCAATATCCATAGCACTAACCCGCTCTCTCGAACCCTGGTGATTTCTATTTGCTTTTTCCACTACAGTGAACTAACTGAGCCACGTCAAGGCCTCAGCCCTGAAACTCACCTGCATTTGTGATCTGGCTGAGCCCAGCATTCACTGGATGCAATGAGGTGGGTATCAATATGCCCACACCACAAAGATTGGATGCAGAGATGTCATGCACCCAAAGTCACCCAGCTTGGCCCTGCATGGTGACTAAGTTCAGACCTGCCTGCCCTTGACTGGCAACCTCCAGCCATGCTAAGTTCTTAGTGCTTATGGTCACTGAGTCTTGGATGTTAGAGTTGGAAGGACCTTTGGGAGATCTGACGTGACACATATCCTGTCTTCTTGTAGGCAAGGGACTCTGGTTTCCACGTTAGAAAAGCCAGTGTGGTGCTCCTGCCTCACTCAGGGCGTGTCACGAGAACCTTGTACAAGAGAACCCTGAAGTTTGTTCTGTCAAGACACACTGCTTTGTTTTTGGCTTTGATCATCAAGAACAGAACAGGCAGTTTGGCTCAAGGGATCAATAAATAATTTGCCAAAAGCTGTTAGAGACTAGTCCTGTCCTTGTTCCCACCATTCTTTGTCTGTCTTTCTTGGTGTGGTATACCATAATGGATCATGATTCCTTTACGGTGAGGGCGATTCAGAGCAGGCACCTGAGTCCGGTCACCTCCTTTCTGATAGAAGTCTGACTGCTGCTTCCTGAGACTGAGATCACTCAAGGACATATGGGGACAAGACAACAGCAAGGTGTTGCTTCTCACAGGCCAATAATTCTCATGGAGAAATCGTCTCATTTTTTTATAAGTTGGTGTCTCCATGCTTTATCTTGACCAAGGCAGCGTGTGTTCCGTCATCTGTGTCCATCCTGTCCCATCCCTGGGTCGTCCTCTCTATTGTTTTGACAAGGGACAGATGTGAGCAATCCCAAGATGTCTTCTCCAGGCCAGGACTCTACAGAATCTCTGAGCAGGGTCCATCTGGTCAGGGGTCAGACACAGCACTATCCTGTACCCTGTGGCTGGGGCTGTCGCTGTGACCAGGGTCACATGGTGCTTGTACATTTGAGGCCTGTCATCAGCAGACCTGGAATTGGTCCAGTGACATACAATGTGGCCTTTCTTTGGTTTTGCCCTTTGTGTATGAGCCAATGTAAGAAGAGAGCCTGTGGAGTCGGGAAAGCTCCAGGATGGCTGGAGGCCCTTAGAGATCCAGAGTAATAAGAAAACGCAAGCCCAGCATGGTGACACAGGCTTGTCACCCCAGCTGCCTGGGAGCTGAGGCCGGAGGAGCCTGTCTAGGCTACATATTTCAAAGCCAACCTGGGTAACTTAGCAAGACCCTGTCTCCAAATGAACAAAGTAAATATATAAATAAAGGGGCTGGGAGAGGAAACTGATGTAGCAGAGCTAGTGAATTTGCTTAGCATGCATGAGGCCCAGGGTTCAACCCCCAATAGCAGAAATGAATGGGGGGGATGGGGAGAGGGAGGGAGAACTAAAAAGGGATAGAGGTAGAAAGGAAGGAAGGAAAAATAGGAAGTAATTACTCATAGGCAGACTGTTAAATAATGGCCACCATGAACCGTAACTATCCCCAAAGCAAATTTTGTTTGGTGGTACTAACAGAGCCTTTCATTACTCAGAATCCAGTGGGGGAGGGAGGGTTGGCTTCATTTTATGTCTTAGGATAGACATGTGCTTTTGTGGAGGAAAGGGTGACTTCATTGCTAAAATGAATTAAGTCACAGGTAGAGCTCTGAAGGCAAGAGAGAGGAAAATTCAAGAGAGCGAGGAGAAGCCTGTCGCTTCCAGCCAGCTGTCGCTGAGCCGAGGCCTCCATGCTAGGAGGTAGCAGGAAGCTGGTGCTACCCACGAAGCAGACAGGCATACCTGTGTAAGCAGCACCCAGGCCGAGGGAAGAAGATCTGCTCCTCTTTAGGTCGCCCCTTTCCAAGGATTCTGCCACCCCTGACTTCCAGTGGAACAAGTGCACTTTACCCATTTCTGAACCTGTAAATGGAGCCACACAGTGGGGCCTCTTTGGAATCTGGTTTCTTTCTCTTTCTTATTTTTAAAAATAATTTATTTTCATTTTTAATTGTGTTTATGTCTTTGTGTCTGTGTGGGTATGTGCACATGAGTGCAGTGTCCTCAGAGGCCAGAAGAGGGCATCAGATCCCCTGGAGCTGGAGTTACAGGTGGTTGTGAGCCAACTGATGTGAGTGATAGGAACTGAGCTCCAGTCATCTGCAAAATAGTAAGTGCCCTTAACCGCTGAGCCTTCTCTCTGGCCTTGGAATCAGTTTCTTGTTTTGTTTCTGAGATTGATCAACATGCTGCATGTAGTGTGGACCATCCATTGCACTGCCCTGTAGTATTCAATGTATTTCTGACCCATTTTGCTGTCTAGGAGAGTTAGGGAGGTGTCTAGTTCCAGCTGTTACAGTTTCTTCTGCTGACTGCTGGTGGCCTTGCTGATCTATTTCTGCTTTGTATGGAACCAGGCATGGACTTGCTGATCCCGGGGTACCTGGGTATGGGTTAGAGCAGATGCCGCCAAATTTCACTCTTCTACACTTGACCTTGCATGAGTGAGATTGCCAGTTCTTCATGCCCTCACCAAAGCGTGCTATTTTGCATTAGCTGTTCTGGTGGTCTGTAGCTGCTCATGTAGCAGATAAGGGTGCTGAGGTGTGAGAAGGTGCTAAACACCCTCTTCTTACAAGTGAAGAACTATAGTGTAAGTCCTCAAGGTAGGCTGCAGAGCCCTGTGCGTCTGGGCCATTGCCATGGGAGGTGCCTCCCTTCCTGAGTGCTGACCTCACTGGCTGGCCCTGGCCAGGATCCTATCACTGATACCCCATTCCACTTCTGTGGGCCTTCCTGTCAGGTAATTTAATAACATCCCAGAAATCAGCCATCATGTTCATTTGTGTGTGTGTTGATATGTTTGCACATGTGCATGCAGGTGTACATGCAGTTGTGTGTGGAGGCTGAGCTCACTGTCAGGGATCTGTTTTTGTAGATCTCCACCTCATTCTTTGAGACACGGTCTCTCACTGAACCTGGAACTCACCACTTGGGCTAGGCTGGTTGGCCAGTAACCCCCAAGGATCCACCTGTCTCCACCTCCCCAGGACTGGGACTATAGTTGCACACTGTAACACCTGATTTCTGAAATGGATGCTGGGGCTCTAGACTCAGGTCCTCCAGACCTGTGCAGCAATCTCTTTACTCAGCCCTGAATGTTGTTTGGAAAATGTCATTTTTTGGACCCTAGAAAACTCCAAGCTGCTCCCAACTCTCATCTTGAATTCAGATTTAAATTTCTGAATGCCACTGTAGATTTTCCTAATGAACCTCAGAATGCCCTCTTGTTTCTTCTGTCTTCTTCAGCCAGTGTCTGATGGAAGAGGCCGAACAGCCCCATCCAAGGACAGGAGAAAGCCCTGCCAGCCCATAGCAGAACCTTCCAGCAGACAAGCAGCCAGAGGGGCGATGTGCTAGCCTGAGCTAGCCTGAGCTAGCCTGAGCTGCTTTTCTCTGTGCCTTGGGAAGGATGCATCTGAGCCTTTTGCAGCTACATGGAAAACCATGCCATGGGTAAAGACACAAAGCATGAGGCTAAAGAGAGGACTTAGTGATT
The DNA here is from genome assembly GCF_949786415.1 of Peromyscus eremicus. Classification (NCBI taxonomy): domain Eukaryota; kingdom Metazoa; phylum Chordata; class Mammalia; order Rodentia; family Cricetidae; genus Peromyscus; species Peromyscus eremicus. The sequence goes on from NC_081422.1 coordinate 114,191,743, forward strand.
AAGGGCAAGTACTGCCCTTCTAGAGGACACAGTTCCAGCACCCACACTGAGCAAGTCACAGCTGCCTGTAACTCCAGCTTCAGGGGACCTGACACCCTTCTCTGGTGTCTGTGGGTACCTACAATCATGTGCATGCAACTACACACAGATATACACACACACACACATATATACCTAATTAAAATACAGTAAATTTTTAGAATGATGCAAAGCAGAATATAACAAATATGATCTCTGGAAGTATGTCTAGTAAAGCACACATCCCTGCTTGTGTCCAGTGGGACAGCCAAAGCAGAGGCTGCTGGTGACTGTCACAGTGGGAAGGCTTGTAGGGCATTTGTAGTCTCCTGTATTTGCAGAATATTGGTAGCCCTGTCTCTAAAAAATAATAATGTTGAGAACAATTGAGGAAGATATCTAATGTCACCTCTGGCCTCCACACATATGAACATGCACACACATACACACACTTGTACTCATACAGAAAAAAAATTAAATTATAATTTCTAAAAAGATAGGTTTTTTCCTTTCATATTTTTTCTGCCTATATTTTAGAAGATAATGGAATTGTAAATTTTTTGAAGCTCTGGGTTTTGTTATTTTTCAAAAGTCGTACTGTTGTGATTAATGGCAAACTAATAAGATAACATAAAACAGACAGAGCAACCAGTGTTCTCATGAGGAAATGACTCTGCACTCATAAAATTAGGAGCTGTACTGGAGGAGGATTCAGGCGTGTGTAATCTCTGGCTATATATAGTGTGTGTGGGCATAAAGTATGTGTCTATCTACACATTTGTATGTGCTTTTTATCACTAGATCCTACATTTTATTAGCCTCCCCGTAAGATGAATAGGGTACTAAAGAAATAACACAGTGTGTATTTTTGTGTGTATACATGTGTCTGTGTGCATGTGCACATGGTGGGCATGTCTGTGTGCATGTGCACATGGTGGGCATGTCTGTGGAGGCCAGAGGACAACCTCAGCTGCCGTTCCTCAGGCATTGCCCACCTTGTTTTCCTGAGGCAGGGTCTCTCACTGGCCTGAAATTCACCAAGTAGGCTGGGCTGGCTGGCCAGCAAGTCCCAGAGCTCTGCGCATCTCTACGTCCCCAGTGCTGGGATTGCCAGCGAGGTCACCACATCCAGCTTTTTAAACATGTCGCTTCTGGGGCATCAAACTTAGGCCCATAGGCTTACAAGGCAAGCGCCTTGCTGGCCGAGCCACCTCCCTGGCCCTATAGTGTCTACTTAATAATAGATAGATAGTGAGCCATGGGCCTAAATAAGTCCTTCCTATTCAACAAAAATAGTAGGTGGGGGCTGGAGAGATGGCTCCGCAGTTAAGAATGCCTGCTGCCTTGCACAGGACCTGAATTGGGTTCCTAGAACCCACATCAGGCAGTTCACAACCCCCTGTAACTCCAGCTTCAGAGGATCTGATGCCTCTTTTGGCCTCTGACATCACTGTACTCATGTGCACCCCCCATGTAAAAACAGTCCTTTAAAATAGTAGATTAGCTGGGCGGTGGTGGCGCACGCCTTTAATCCCAGCACTCGGGAGGCAGAGGCAGGCGGATCTCTGTGAGTTCGAGGCCAGCCTGGTCTCCAAAGCGAGTTCCAGGAAAGGCGCAAAGCTACACAGAGAAACCCTGTCTCGAAAAACCAAAAAAAAAAAAAAAAAATAGTAGATTGATGGATATTTTTTTCACTAAAATATACGCTAAAGAATACATTTTATACACACATATCATTTAGCCCATTGAGTCCAGTCGGTGCTGCCATCCATTAGGGCATGGGCAATCTTCCAGTGGCCACCCCTCAAAGAAAAATGACTCCCTGTCCTGTGGCAGCCGTCAGCTGTCAGTGGCTCCCCAGCTTGAGAGTCTGACTCCATGATGGAAGTTGTTAGAGATGTATTTGTTTTTATTTCATGGCCATAGGTGTTTTGCTTGCATGTATTACATGTATAACTGTGCACTGTGTGCATGCCTGGTGCCCAAGGTGGCCAGAAAAGGGCAATTGTATGCCTTGGAACTGGAGTCACAGGTATTTATGTGTGGGTTAGGAACTAAAGCTGGGTCCCCTGCATGGGCAGCAAGTGCTCCTCAACCCAGAGTCATCTCTCCAGCTCCTGTATTGGAATTTTTAACTGATTGGATCTTGTGTAGGTTTTGTAGAGGTAACAATGGTTGCTATGAGTTCATGTGTCCGATAGCCACGAGATTTCCGGGGGACAGTAGTTCACAGCACTCTACCCCATGTTGGTGTTTTATGCATTTTCCTCCACTTAGTATCAAGCAGGACCCTGCTTTATTAGCTGTGGTGGTATTACATTGTACTGAATAATGCCGTCATTTCTTATCACACAGTGCATTCCATCATGTCGTAAAATATGTATCTTAATCTTAATTGGACCATTCCTTACTGGGTATTTGATTTTTATAATGTAACACCACAGCAAATGCCCTCACATACTATGAGAACCTGTCATCCTTTTCAATATTTTCTGATTAAAATTCATTCCTAAATTAGAATAACCAACTTAAAATGTGTGATATAAAACCTTTCAGGGTTATGGTGGCCCTACCCGGTTGGTTCACGGAGGGTCCTGGTGATTGCCCACTAGCGTGGGCACTCAGGGGCACATTTCACATTTGGTTGGTCTGAAACTTGCATGTACAAAGCTGCATGGACAGAGTCCAAGTGAACACACCCTGGGTTGAGTTGAGTTCTTTATAGCAATGCTGTTTGCCCAGCATGCTCTGTTTGTTATTGATTAAGCAAACAGATAGCGCTGAGTCCCGTGTAAGCCATAATAGGGTTAGCGGCCTCTGGACTCAGCGCCTCTCTGTGTGTTCAGAATGGGAAATGAGTGTCAAGTGCAGGTCAGAATAACAAAGGCCTTGCCACCAGAATTTCCTTCCTTCTGATTGTGTGTAAGGGACAGGCAGCAGGAAGGACCCCACTAACCTTCCAAGAAACCCAGCTCTTGAGTCCTTGTACTGAAACAGAGCTGTTGTGGAACAGCCCTGCCCAAACCCTTAGTTTTACTGATAATATTTAGCTTGCTCTGGGGCTCCCCTCCCCACTTTCCCAGGCTGGAATCACAGGTGGATTCCCACGCCCACCCAGCATTTACTGGGTTCTGGGGATCTGAATCGGGTCCTCACTCACCCAGCAAACACTTTTTCCTCTGAGCTATCTCCCCAGCCCGTCTCCCTCATTTGTTTTGAGATAGGCTCCTTCCCATCTAGAACTTTGTGAGTAGACTGGACTGAATGTCCAGCAGTTCTGGGCACCCACCCGTCTCTGCCTCCTCACTCCTGGGATTACAGACGTGTATATACCGCCACACTGGGCTTTTATGTGGTTGGTGACAATTTGAATTCGGTATTGTTGCTTATGTGGCAGGCACTTCATAGACTAGGCTGTCTCCTGATCACCTGGTCTTGTGTTTTTCCCAAGCCCTGCCCTTCTGTTTAACCACAATAAAGTTTTATAGCGGTCTTATCCAATGGGGAAAAGCATGGGAGATACCTCACTGCTGTTTGACACAGCTGTGCTCAGGGGTGACTCGGATAAAAGCACCCTCACTTTGGGACAGCTCTGAGCTGGTGATGGGTGATCCAGGGCAGGCTGGGCACCGATGACTGTGTGGTGGCATTTTTGCCCGATGCTCAAGTTTTGTTGACTGCTTCCCACCTACGTTGTCTGTCTCGTCTCATTTATCCGTGCCCCATAAGACCTGCACCACCTCCTGGAATTACCGCTTAATGAATGCTTCTGCCGATTCTTTATCATCAAAAGGGTTTTCAATGTCCAGGCAGTGTAGGGCTGGATGAGATTTCTTTTATTAGCAATAAAACGAGGTCCCCTGGAGCTCTCTTAGGTCAATTCTCATTCGGCAGCAAGCCCGAGGGGGTGCGCTCAGCCTCTGCCTGCTTCTGCTGGGCTGTTTGCATGTGGGTATGCAGACACTAAAGCTTAAAGGACTTCAGACCTGGGTGGTTTCAGTAGTCCTGGGTGCAGAAGCTGTGTAGCCATGATGCATCTTCCCAGTATCCATGTGGAGTGAGGGACCGTGACAGTTTGGGCACAAAGCAGAGTCTATCGGACTGCTCACTGCCCCACAGGACCAGACACATCAGAAATTAAAGGCAGGACCTTCAGAGAGTCACCAAGTATGCTTTGTAGCAGCTACAAGTTATGCAGGTGGAGAAAGAAAGAGCCTGCTGTGCAAGCGTGAGGACCTGGGTTCAATCCGCAGACGCGTGTTAAAAAAGGGCATGGTGGTGTGTGTACGTAAGCCCAGCGCTGGGGAGTGAGGCAGGAGACAAGCGGCTCTTGAAGCTCACCAGCCAGCCAGTCTTGCCGAATGAGTGAGCTCCAGGTTCAGTGAGAGGCGCTGTCTCAAAAAATAAGGGGGAAAGTGATCAAGGAAGACATCTAACATCAACCTCCAGCCTCCACACATGCGTGTGCACATGCACACACACAAACTCGTGAATACATCACACTAATACACAGACTGTAGACACACACACACACACACACACACACACACACACACACACACACACACACACATACCATGCTATAGTAGTATAGTGCAGGCTTCTCCACTACGGGGTAGGATTATATTAAAAACCGTTATTTCCTCTCTGGGGGGTAATGTGCTATTGTTACTTGTTAAATGAGTTCAGGACAGGGGTGTGAGACAACTCCTTTTAAGAGCGACAGAAGTACAGAAAGAGATGGAAAAGTCCAGAAAAGGAGAGCAATGGCCGCTGTTAAAATAGAGGTACGTTCTGATTATGTGTAAAACATCTCTGTCTATTTGGAAGGGAATTAGGTGCTGATGGGAGATGGCTCAGCAGGAAAGGGTGTTTGCTGCCAAGTCTGATGACCTGAGTTCCATCCGTGGGGCCTGCATGATGGAAGGAGGGAACTGACGCCCAAAGGCTGTCCTCTGTAACACGCATGCACGTGTGTGCGCATACACACACACACACACACACACACACACACACACACTAAACAAACAAACAAACAAACACAGAATAGTGTTGATGGGGAGACTTTTTACTGGAAACGTTTTATGCTTTCTAGATTTTGAAACGTGTCACTCTAGAGCACTTAGAAGGAAGGCTCAAGCCCTCTTCTCTTGTGTGTCCTTGTCAGGCAAATGCTCAGAACTTGGCAAAGTTTTTTCCCTTCTCCCCAGACTTTAATGAACCTGTACAGATGCCTGGGCGGGGGGGGGGGTCGTGACTGGGACCCCACTCTTCCCTCTGAGCAGGGCACGGAGAAATACTCGTGTTTAGGGTTTCTGTCTGTTGCCACGTGACCGAACACAGGCACGTAGACTCCATTGCTATTTCCTGTTAGCTCCTTGCTTGTGTGGCGGTTAACAGTCTCCCAAGGGTGAGCTCATGACCAGGGTACACCTGGGGACTCTTCACATCAGCTCAGAACCCAGGGAAGAACGGTGTGTCTGGCTGGAGGCATGGGTGGTTTGCGGCTTATTTGGGTATTTAAGGTCAAGCCTTGGCACCTTCCTTACTCCAGATGCCTCTGAAATACTAGGCAGGCAGTCACCAAGCCAGAACAGGACCTTCCTGTGCTCAGCCCCGAGACCTGCGCTGATGTTCAGGAGCTGAGTGACTTAAAGCTATTTAGTCAACTAAAAAGTTAATTGAAAAGGGGCCTTGAATTAAAGGGAAGTGATCTAGGGTATAAATTATGAGTAATGAAATCTTTAAAATTTGAATTCATGTCAAATATTGTAAGTAATTGTTCTTACGATTATACAGTTTAAAATGTCAAAATTAATCCCTATGAGTATAAAAAAGCACCAATTGCCTGTGTAGAGGGGCTGTGACCCTTTTGTCTGGTGGGAGAGAAGAGAAGGGGGAAATTGTCAGGTAGATCTTTAATAGTTTCATATTCTTTATAGTAATAAACTGGACTAAATGGTTTGAAAATACAACTATTACTAAAAAAAAATGAAAGACTCATTCTACTTGTAAATAACCAAAGAAATAGCAAGGAGACCAAAGAAAAACTTTTTTATTGTGTTTTTGTTGCTGTTTTGAGATGGCAGCTTCGTACTGCAAGTATTGGTACATGGTAAGATGGATGTTTTTAAAACCTAGAATGAAGTAGAAGCATGATCATATGAAAGAAATGTTAAGAGTCTGTGGAGGAGCAGGGAAGGAGGGCACCCCACAGGGCTGACAGAGAAGGAAAGAGCTAGAGTAATGGCCGAGGAGCTTTGAGAATTTCCAACAGTTGGTTAATGTCTAGAATCAAGAATTTTATGAAGTCTATTAATTCCAAGCATGATAATAAAAATAGTCTTCCTCTAGATTACTCTTTGTGAAACAGGGACACCAAAGGCAAGCCAGGTTTTAAAAGCGGAGGGGGAAGTGTGGGGGGACAGAGTGGAAAGGGGGTGGGGGGCTGGAGAGTCAGCTCAGCAGCTCTTGCAGACTTCAGAGCTGGGTCTCCAGCCTCCCATGGCTGCTCACAACTGCCTGTAACGCCAGCTCCAGGGAATCTGATGCCCTCTGTTGGCCCCCTCAGTACCTGAACACTTGTGCATACCACAAATCCCCACCAAAACAATAAGTGCTTTTTAAAAGCATCTAGAGAAAAAATATTCAGTCTAACAGGGGAATCCCTTTGATCTTAGCTGGTAGAGAAGTTAGGATCTCAAATATGCTGAGAGTCATTTTAGCAAGAGTTGGTGGGCATTGGTGATGGGTTTAGTATGGATTGTGAAAGAGCATTCAGTAATATCAGTCAAGTTTCCGGAGCGCACAAGATACCATCACTGTGATTTTTTTTTTTTAAGAAAAGAAAACACTAAAAACTGATTTGAGGGAGACGTACATGCGTTACCCTTTGGTCAGTGGGGAAACAGCCAAATGACATCCTGCCTTGTGGCTCACAGCTCTTCTCTTGTCCTAGGATGTCTATCAAGGAACTCAGTCAGGGAAATGGAGTTAGTGTGCTGTGAATTGACTCTGGGTTGCAGCTCAGTCATTGACTCAGCATGTTCTGTGTTTAAGACCTCAGCCTCCATGTACACGATGGTAACCGTGTATATCTCACCAAGGCATTGTGAGGAACGAAGGAGGTTTTACGTCTAAGAATCTTTGCTGTGTACTGCGCCACATGCCGTCATCTGTGAATCCTAACTCCTCAAAGTCTGTGTCACGCAAGTGTGCATTACCCACCTGCTTTGTTCACTGCCCTTCTAAAGCACCCATGAGGCCCTGCTTCCAAGGGAGCAGAACCCACTTCTTTCTCTCTCTTTTGAAAAGTGGGTGTTTTGAGCTCCCCAGGCCCACCAGTGGCAGATGAGCTTGTAGTAAAAAGTCACCAGGCAGAAGGACGATAGTGCCGTGACTTGGATTCGAACTGAGGTTGCTGTGGCCAAAACGCAGAGTACTAACCACTATACAATCATGGCAAGCCATGTGGAAATCTACAGAGAAAACTGAACCAAACTCAAAGGAACTCATGAATGTAGATGTAACAGTCTTATTAAATAAGAAACACACAGCCAAATGCAGAGTTAAAAGCCCAAGAGGTCAGAGCAGTAGTTAAGAGCTGATACTAAAAACCCTTTCTTACCCTTCACTGCCACTGCCGTCCTTCCCCTCAGAAAGAGACCTACTTCCTGTGTGTCTGTCTTTATATAGACTTTCTGTTCTGCCTTCCAACCACATGACTTCCTCGTTACTGCCTGTCTATACAGACCTCTAGGTCTCTATGGTTGATATTGAGATTAAAGGCGTGTGTCTCCATGCTGGCTGTATCTTTGAACACACAGAGATCTGCCTGTCATGTGAACGGGATTAAAGGTGTGCACCACCACTGCCCGGCTTCTGCTATGGCTTGCTATTAGCTCTGACCCCCAGGCAACTTTATTTATTAACATACAAATAAAATCACATTTCAGCACAAATAAAATATCACCATACATGAACTTTAGAGTTCGGCTGTGAAACCTGCATGGGCCCAGACTAGACCCTCTGCATATGGGAGACAGTTGTGGAGCAGGGTCTGTTTGAGGGCCCCTGGCAGTGTGATCAGGATCTATCCCTAGTGCATGGCTTTCTGGATCCCATTACTTATGGTGGGACACCTTGCTCGCCCTTGATGCAGCTGGGAGGGGCTTGGTCCAGCCTCAACCGAATGTACCAGGCTTAGCTGTCCACCAAAGGAGAACTTACCCTGTTGGAGGAGGGGATGGGGGGGGAGATCAAGAGGAGGGATGAGAGGGAGATCTGTGGTTGGTATGTAAAATGAATAAAAAAAAATTTAAAAAGTGTGGGTGGTGCTGGTCTGACCCAGCTTTCTTGGCACCTGTTCTCAGCAATATGATTTTATAATAATTTATGCAAATTCTTTGGGTCCCTGAGAGGAGATTCTACTTGGCTGGCGCTGGGAGTGAGAAACATCTGTTTCACCTTAGTTTGTCCTTCGTCTTTGGTTATAATTTCTTACCTGAAAAGTCTCCTTCATAGAGAAGAGGCTTGAAAAGAGTTGTCAGGTAGGACTGGACTTATTTTTTTACTTTATTTTAATTATGTGCATATGTGAGTGTGTGCGTACATAGGTGTGCATGTGTGAATGCAGGTGCTGACAGAGTCCAGAAGTGTCAGATCCCATGGAGCTGGAGTTGCAAGCCAACCAGTGTGAATTCTGGGAACCAAACTCTCGTCCATCTCTCCTGTCTTTCTTATTGGCTAACTTTACACCATTCATCTCCAGGAGTGAAACATGATTTAGACACCATTAAGTTTGAGTGTCTAAATGAATCTGAGCTTTGCTATAGATGCCCGCATTTAATCCTTAACCTCCCTTTATTCTTAGCAGATAGGTTTTGAAAGTATGAATTCTCCAATCTTTAGTTTGTGGTATTTAAATATGTGGCCTCAGTAGAACTTGGTATTTCACATACTTCAAGTGTTCCATTTATATGAATGAACAAGTGAATGGGGTATTGGTGATGTCACATATCTCCCCTTTGATACTTATCAAGTCCATTCACCTGGAACTCATTGTGGAGCAAAGACTGGCTTTGAACTTATGATCTTCTGACCTCTCCCACCTGAGTGCTGGGGTCACAGGTGTGTGTCACATTATCAATTACTTTTCATGTTTACAGTTAATTACTAGTTAATTTACTATGAAAGAATACCTAGCCATGGCAGGTAAAGGAAGAGAGACTTTATTTTGGGTCACAGTTTGAAGGTAAAGTCCACCAGGGTGGGGAAATCAGCAGGTGTGTGAGGGCCATGTTACATTCACAGTCAGGAAGCAGAGAGAGATGAACGCTGGTTCTCAGCTCTTCTTTGTGCTCAGTCCTGGACAGCAGCCCATAGAATGGCTCAGCCCACTTTCAGGGTGTCCCTTCCTGCCTCGGTTAACAGTCTAGACACTCCCTCGCAGACACACCCAGAGGTGTGTCTCCCAGGTGGTTCTGGACCCTGTTGAGTTGACAGCCAGTATGCAACAGCACAGAGGGCCTGTTCCTTTTCACACCGTGTTGCACCAGGAATTTGACAGTTCGGCAGTGCAGTGCTGTTTTTTTATAGATTTTAGAAAAGCTGACTTGATGATAATCAATTTCTCCCATAATGCCCAGCGTTTCACCTCTGAGCCGTCACACATTTCAAGATGAGATCCTCACTTCTCTCAGAGGTTCCATCACCATAGTCCCAGTGAACTTTTACTTTTGACACCTGATCTCAGCAGGGATGGGTGACGTGAGGGGGCCTCTTTTATCCTGAGCTTCACGTGGCCTTGGCATCTGAGCTTGTGCGCACACTGCAGGGGCTATTTTGTCTGGGCCCTGGTCAGTTTTTAGACTCTACTTCAAGAGCTGCAGAGAATTGGAGGCCACGTTTCATCTCTAAAAATGCTATTCCTGGCTGCTTTTGCTGTGTCCCCAAAGTGGGTGCCTTTGTTGGGCCACGTGATGCAGAACTCTGAAATACCGGCAGCCTGACATGGACGGTTGTTGGGAATGTACTCAGTGTGGTGGTTAGTTTTCACTGTGGACCTGATTACACAGGACACTTAGCCGGCACCTTCGGGTGTATATGTGAGAGAATTTCCTAGAATAGAACTGAGGAGGGGGATGCACCCTGCATGTGAGCTGCTCCGTCCCACCATCCCATGGGCTGGGGTCTCCAACTGCATAACACAGGAAAAAAGAGAAAGCCACGGAATACTGGTGTGGTGGTTATTCTCACTGTCAACTCGACACCATCTAGGGTCACCTGGGAAGAGCATCTCAACTGAGAGGTTGTCCAGATCAGCTTGGGCTGTGGCTATGTCCGTGGGTGGACTGTCTTGATTGCCTTAATTGATGCGAGAAGAGCAGGCCTGAACGTGGCTGGCACCATTCCGTGGCCTGGCTCCTGGACTGTGTAAGATAGAGAAAGCTAGCTGACCACTAAGAATGCATGCATCCATTCTCTCTGCTCTTGATTGTGGATGTATGTGGCCTGCTTCAAGTTACCTTGACTTCCCTGCAGTGATGGACAGTGTTCCGGAAGTGTGCACTAAATGAGCCCCTAGACCTCAAAGTTTCTTTTCATTGAGGTGTTTTTATTGCAGCAACTGGGCACAACTTCCCAGACACTGGGATTGTTAGGGCTTGTGTCGGGGCTCATAGTGCTGTCCCATCATCCACACTGTGGACCGTCTGGCTTGTCTGTAGCCTAGCTATACAAGCTGGATCACAGCCTCAGTGTTTCTCCTGCTCCTTTGCTAACAACTCAGACCCACGAGCTTTTGCTGTGCTCCGCTCCAAAGCACAGTGTTTTCCTTCCCTATCTGTCTGTAGCGTTTTTACTCCCTGGCTTTCCAGCTAGCATCCCCAGCTGGTGGGCGAAGTGGAGTGGGGTTCGCAGGATGGTAAGGACAGCCCTTAGCTAAACTGCTGGATTCCCATGGAGCTCTGGTATTTTTATTTGATTGAATAAATGTTTCTAGATTTGTTATGCATCTTTGCTTCTTCACCCCAAATCCCAATACTTGTTTTTGACAGTGTTTCCAGCTTAGCATCCAGGAGTGCCATGCACCGTAAGCTTTTGAGTTAATTAATGCTTCTGTTCTCAACAGCTTATAGAAACCAATTTTCCCCCGTGACTATCAATCAATAAAACATGTATCAGGATTGTTGGCTTCAGAAAGCTTAATAGGTTTTAGTTTGTGATAGTCAAAAGGGCCACTATAACAGCAATGTGATTTGTGTGGAAGACTGATAAGCTTAGGAATTGAACAGTTAAGTTTATTACATAATGCATAAGTATGAGTTAATGTCTTCTTGTGAAAAGCAGTTCTCCTTGTGAACGGCAGTGATCAGTCCACAGCCCATGTGTCCTTATTAACTAAGACCCTGAGAACACTAACAGCATGAACTGAATGCCTGTGCTGGCCAGTACCACAGAAGATAAGAAGGGATGTGGAGATGGCTCAGTCGCTAAGGCGTTTGCCACAGAAGCATGAAGACCTGAGCTCAACCCTCAGAACCCACATGAAAAATTCAAGTGTAGTTATACTCACTTGTAATCTCAGCACGGGGGGTGTGGAGATAGGGCAATCCCTGGGATTTACTCACCAGCCAGCTTAGTGCTAATCAGTGAGGTTCAGGTCCCAGTGAATGTCCCTGTCTCAAAAAATAAGATGGACAGCTCCTGAGGAATGACATTCAAGGTTGACCTCTGGTCTACACACAAACACACACACACACACACGCACACGCACACGCACACGCACACACATGCACCCTCACATACACCGTAAGAAGCATACAGAGAAAGAACTGGCTTAAAGGATCTCTCATTCTCATTCAGGACAGGTTGTTGGCGGTGGTTCCAACATCAGCTCTGTAGACCAGGAGTAGACACTGATCACTCCCTTGAGGCTCTACTCTCTAGCACTGTCCAGGACCCTCCCAGAACCAATCATATTGGAGTCCGAGAATGTGAGGAGCAAAGCCACACCCACTGCCCCATCACAGCTCCTTCTGGTCACACTCTTCTTCCCCATATCTCTTTAAGACCACCCCAGGCCCTTCCCATTGAGCATTTATTTGTTTCCAAGTTTTTCTCATTGAGCATTTATTTATTCCTAAGCCCTTTTTTTGAGCATTTATTTGTCCCCAAGCCCTTCCTGTAGAAAGCTTGAGCCCAGGGACTTGAGGTTAAGAGAGCTGGCTGTTCAGTCATGAGGACCAGAGTTGGGGTCCTAGCACCTACGCAGCAAGCGTGTTCCATTGCTTCAGCTTCAAAAGGAGTAGAGGGGGGCTGCTGGGGACTGCCGGGGACTTCAGGGGAATGGCAGGGACCTCCAGGGACTGCCAGGGACTGCCGGGGACTGTTGGGGGCCGCTGGGGGCTGCTGGGGGCCGCTGGGGGCTGCTGGGGGCCGCTGGGGGCTGCTGGGGACTGCTGGGGGCCGCTGGGGCTGCTGGGGACTGCTGGGGCTGCTGGGGCCACTGGGGGACTGCTGGCTTCCAGCCTAGTAAAGAGAGTATGAGCCCCAGATTCCAAGAGAGACCCTGTCTCATAGGACAAGGCAGAGTGATAGAAGACAAGTGACATTCTTTGACCTCTGTGTGCATGCATAGGCACACGTGTGTGTAATATGTAAATAAAGAAATGTGTGAGCCAGTTGATAAACCAATGGTTGGATGTTGTTGAGAGGTAGCAGACTTTTCTGTTGACTCTGAGATTCCTTCACCATTTTGTGTCTCACTGTAACCCTTGTCACTTACAAATGGACTGTCAACAGAATGCAGAAAGGCCCATGGAGCCTCGGAGCCTCGCAGAGGAACAGCCTTGCACAAAGGCACCTCTGTTCCCAGTTAAGCCTGAGGACTAGCTCATAAATCAGAGCATGGCTGCTGGCACCCACTCCGTGTGTTATGTATTTCTTTTGGCAAAGTTACAGTGTAAGAGAATGGAATATCCTGGATCCCCCTGTGGCGGCTGAGCAATAACAGACGTCTACTGAGGGAACCAGGTCAGGGCCCAATGTTGCCTTGCTTCTGAGCTTACATAAGTCCCCTTGGATGGGGCTGGTTCTCTGGATTGCTTTCTGAGGAGGTGAGGTGCACACTAGGTCTTCCTTGTGAGAACGAATGTGCTTTGCTGGTGTCAAAGGGCATGAGGCGAGACAGTGACCTCAGATGAGGTCTGCAGCTTGGGTTGTCCTTGCCCCTTGTCGGGCCGAGAGGAAAGGGACTCCACAATCTCTCAGCACCAGCAGCTTCCTCTCCTCATGGAGCAGGGCATTTACATACTTCCTCAACTAGGCTTTGAATCCCAAATGTTTATCTGGCAAGTGGAAGTCTGGAAGGGAATGCAGTCTTACAAAACATTTCAGAACATCGAGTCCAGGTTGAAATCACAGGCCACGTTTCCCAAGCGTGTCTCCCAGGCATCTTTTCTTTTCTCTCTTTCACTTTTTCTTCATCTAAAGAAGCTAGGTTGGGGGCTGGGGACGCGGCTCAGCCGGTAGGGTACTAAACTAGCATGCACAACCCGAGCCCAGGCCCCAGGGTTGCATAAAATGGGATGTGGAGCCCACGCCTGTAATCCTAGCACACAAGAGGCTCACATGTTCATCATCCTCAGCTACATGGCAAGTTCGAGGCCAGCCAAGGATCCAAGGAAAGCCAGACAAAGAGCAGTAGCTAGGCTGGTGCTTGTGGATCGGGGTTGGGGTGTGGGGGGAGGCATGAAAAGGCTCCTGCACAGTTCCATGGCCTGAATTACTTTGTGCATGTAAACTTCAGTCTCAGTTCGGAAGGCTTTAGGAGTGGCTTACTGTGTAACCTGTCCAGCTAAAACAGGGTAGAGAGAGCCAAGGAGCAAGAGTTCCACAGTGCTCCCCTCAGGTGACGTTTGAGGGGGTTCACAGGTATTTAGAAGTCATGCAAGGACTGAAGGAGTTGAGTCTGGGTAGGCAAGAACCGAGCAGGCACAAAGGACTGACTTTGAAAGGCACGGTCCACACATTGTCCCCATCTCCTAGCCTTGCTCTGGGAAGCACCCTAGGTGTGGACTGTGGATCTGCTTGTCTGTCCCTACTTCCACTATCCAGTGTCAGGTGGCCAGGAGAAATGCATCTACAAGCTCAATTCTGTCATGCCTTGTGGTGGAACTGTTCTCTTCAGGGATGCAGGACCATGAACCAGCACAGCATGGACTCCACACTCTGGACATCCAACTCTATCTACACAAACACAGCTCTCACTGTGAAGGGAATGAGAAATTGCTTATTATTGGTCCAAATATGAATGAGCATGGCTTGGAATAGCTTGGCTACCAGGAACAACTACAAAACAAGGGGAGGGCCTGGGTGTGAGGCCTGGGTGTGCAATGCTGGGTGTGAGGGCCTGGGTGTGAAGACCTGGGTGTGCAGAGCTGGGTGTGAGGACCTGGGTGTGCAGAGCTGGGTGTGAGGACCTGGGTGTGCAGACTTGCCTGCGAGGGCCTGGATGTGAGGGTCTGGGTGTGCAGACCTGAGTGTGAGGGCCTAGATGTGAGCCTGAGTATGATAGCCTGTGTTTGATCCCAGAAACCAGCTGGAGTGGGGGAGGTGGAGAAAAATATACAGATCCCTAAGACCCCTCAGCCAACCAGCGCGCGCACACACACACACACACACACACACACACACACACACACACACACGATCCCCAGTTCTCTGGTAATAGCAATGAGGCTGCTGACGTTTTTCTCATGTGTTGACACAAAAACACAGCTCTCACCTCGAAGGGTGAGATATAAAATAAAATATAAACTACATGATAAAATATAGTTTATTCTGGAGCCAAGTCTGAGCGACCGTGGCCCTGGAATACAGATTCAGCTCACCCCAAGTTCCCTGTTCCAACGTGGAGGCAGTTTCATGAAATTTTTACAGAAACAGAGCGAAGACCATCAAATCAAGACATGTTCGAGGACGTCAGAAAGGCAGGTCACAGCCTGGTGGTGAGATCTCAGCTGAAGCCTCGCATGCCATCGGATGGCACGCTTAGCTTCTGACTTGGCGGAAGCTGAGGTCTGCCAAGGTAACACATTCCAAAGGAAAACTAGAGCTGTGATTTCAAAGGTTTACCCTAATGGCCACAAAGCTGCTAGGCAAGGCTCCGAGGAAGACAATAAATGGTAATTAAGAAGGCTAAAGATGGTCCAAGATAATTTGGCTCTAGATTTGCAACATTCCAACCCCTCCACAACCACTGAAGTTCTGATCAGTCTGTCAGCCTCACAGGTTTAGTGTGAAGGTATGCCTTTTCAGGGGAGGGACTTCTGGTCACAACTGGAAGAGAGAGAGGGTCACAAGATCCTTTCTTGAGTTACCTCTCCCTCCTGCCCCAGCTGCTCATGGCCTTGGGGGATTCTAGAGAGGATGTGAAGTGGGAGGCTGGTGGGTAGGGACTCCAGTGATGCACTCACCAATGCCCCTGAAGTTACCCCAGTAAATACCTGCTCTACCAAGATGAGCTTGGCTAGAATCAGCTCTTTGTTCTGTAGGTACATAGATAGTTCTTTCTGTCTCCCCAGGAAAAGCCACATAAAATGTCTAGTTCTGGACCTAGTTTCCTCAGCGAAGTGTATTTTCCTCCTGTGTCATGAGTAGCATTGCCCTTGTATCAGTTGCTGCTAACCTTGAGGAGAGCCATGAGGGGAAAGGGCGGAGCGCTAAGAGGAATTCAAGGCAGACATTTCCAGTGGGCCCAGAGGAAACAGCTTTTGGTGGCATTGCTGTTATCTTGGAGAGGCTGGAGAGCGTCTCAGCAGTCACAGCCGTGGTGCTTCTTCAGAGGACCCCGTTCAGTCCCCAGAACCCACCTCGGATGACTCACAACCACCTGTAACTCCAGCTCCAGAGGATATGTTGCCCTCTTCTGGCCTCTGTAGGTACTGCACATGGTACACACACACCAACACACAAATCTTTAAAAATACAATTACAGCTATATAATGCTGCTTCATGAGCAGGGAATGGATGGAATTAAAAGATTCCACAGGGCCAGTTAGAAGTGGCAGTGTAGCTTATATATGTTTCTCCTCGATACCCACGACCATACTTGTATCATCTAGATTCTGACCACGTCTTCTGCCATTTATCTGTGTGACCTTGGACAAGTGACTTAGTTCCTCAGAGCCTCAGCTTGCTTATGTGTAATGTGGTCCACATATAATAGAATTGTGATGCGGCTTACAGAAGGTTATACACATACAAAACTTGGCATCAGCTGCTCATAGTGATGTTGCTGGCTGTTGTGTCCGGACCCCGAGCTTGCTGTCATTGTAATATAACTCTGCATTGTTGTATTTTTTATTAAAAAATCTATATGTCTATGCAAAAGGAATAAGATTGCCATCGACCTGCTGGAAGGTGATTTGGAGGTGAGGAAGGAGCTAGGGGCACCGTGTTTCTTGGGCTACAGCTTTCTCACAGTCAGTGAGGGCTGAGGCTCTGTAGAACCCAAGCTTGTGGAGAAACTCGTTACAGCTCCAAGTGAGATTTCTGCTTGCTCAGAGATGCATCCCTCTTCTGAGGAGGGCCCTGGCTGCTTTGTAAAAGGAAGGGGGTGCTCTGGCATGGCTACTTCACAGAAGGCACACTCCGGGACTCCCACACCAGGGCTTACCAGTCCTTGAACACAGGAGCCATAGTGTCTGTGGATCTCGGGGAGCTGCAGCCTCCTGTGGTAGAGTCCCAAGCTGCTGAGTGTGGGTGTGGGGGTGAGCTGTGACTTAGAATCACCACGTAGGAGGATGAGAGAGAACCTGCCAGCTCATTTTGTTGGCCAAGACACTCAGTACAGAAGCCAGAAATTGATGGGCATATAGTTTGTGTTAAAGTGGTAGAACTGTGGATGGTTGATTTTTAAAAATTCAGTTTAATATTATTATAAAGTTATGTCTTGGTATTGTAAGAGACCATATGCATAAGACGAGTTGGATATAAATTAGTAAAATTCTTTCCTCTGAATTGAAGCACTCCCTCCTGGAGGGAGGAGGGACGCTCAGGAAACTGGAGGACCCTGGAAGCTTGGAGGGATCCTAAGACCCTGCTCTGAGGCTGCATAAGCAGTAGACGATGTTGACAGGGAGGGGGTCCTGATGCAGTGACTTGTGGGCTGTGCTGGGAGACCCAGGGAGGTGGGTTTTGTGAGTGGGGTGGGCTTTTTGGTGATCCCCTTGCCTTTGAGTCATCCACGCTCCTGTGACTGACCCCTCACCCACAATGTTGTAAGCAGCACAACCAACTCCCTGGCTCACCAACTGTGCTGGCTAATAATGATCGTCAACCTGACAGGATCTAGAGTCACCTAGGAGACAGACCTCTGGGTGTGTGTGTGAAGCTCAGAGACAAATGAGGGGAGCCCAGCATTCATCCTTGTTTCCTGCGGATGTCACGTGACCAGCTGCCTCATGTTCCCGTTCTCATGGCTTTCCCACCATAACAGACCCTCACACTGTGAGCCAAGGTCACCCCTTTCTACCTTAAGTTGTTTTTGTTGTGTGTCTAGTAGCAGCGGAGAGTAACTCAAGCAGGCTGGACGTGGGTGGGCTCATCTCTTCAGGTCTTTGTGTTCCAGGGAAAGTCATGCAACTGTTGTATACAAATAACTGGATAGACAACCGGGAAAGGCCACATATCTAGATGTTGTAGGAATGAGAACAGAGCACACACACACACACACACACACACACACACACACACACACACACCATGCTCCAGCATCAGCACGTCTTGAGCAACCAGTGGGGAGGGAGGTGTGACACTCCTCTGGCCATCAGTCCCTGTGAGGGAGGATTGGTGGACAGTGACAGAATTCAGTCAAGCAAGATGGGCGTGAAGACAGATGTAGCTGGTGAAAGGTGTCCCTGCCTGCTGCAAGATGGGCTGCAGTTGTTATCATCGGCAATCCCACTATGCTAATGGAGCGTTTCTGATTGGTCCGTGGTATACAGTGTGGGGTGGGGGGTAGAGTAGCCCCCCTCATTCTATGATTTGACCAGCAAAGCTCTGTGGTCTTCTTGTATGGCACCATCTAGAACTCTTCTAGTTTCTATAATATGGCCTTCTCTCCATATCCCACTTCCTAATAGCTCAGTAAAGTCAGGAGTGGGGGGTTGTTGAAATTTTCTTTTGTTCTGCAGCTTCTTTGAGCCAGGCATAGATAATTCTCTTCACTCGTGACTCCAACAGGAGCTGTGTGAAGTGCCACGCAAAGAGAACCAAACTTAATGCCCCTTGGGTGGAAGATCCAGTGTCCTGGTCCAGGGGCTCTGGATGGTAGGTATTGGAATTTTTATTGAGGCAATCTGAAGATGAAACTCTTGAGTTCTAGAAAGAAAAAGAAAACTTGACAAGTGGGTTAAAAATATGGGGACTGTACAAGGAGCAGACAGATGGCTGTGTGTGGCCCCCGGAAAGGAAGAATAGGACGGCTGTGTCTCCAAGCTTGTTCTCAAGTCAGCTATGAGAAGCTCTCTTTCCCTCTCTCTCTCTCTCTCTCTCTCTCTCTCTCTCTCTCTCTCTCTCTCTCTCTCTCTCTCTCTCTCTCTCCCCCCCCCATCTCTCATTGGCAGCCTTGTCTCTTCTTTTTACCAAGCTCCCAATGCTGCCTGACAGATTTGTATAAATGAGACATTTATCTCCAGAACCAGGGAGGTGCTCTCCTGGGTGGAAGTTAGTAAATCAAGACCTCGACAACTTTGAAGGACCAGAGATGCCGATGGATTGACATTATCCTGTAGGGCATCAAGAACTCCTGAAACACAGGCATGACCGACAGCTGTTCAGTGGAGAGGACATGATGGACATAATTTAGCCCAGGCTGGCCTCAGGCTAAGGAGGCTATGTAGCTGAGGACTGACCCTCTGAAGGGCTGAAGTTGTGGGTGTCCAGCACCAATACTGGTTTCTGCCGAACTGGGGTTTGAATCCAAGGTCTTCTGCACATGAGGCAAACACTCTATCTGAGCTCCATCTCCAGACCCTCAAAAGTGACCTTTGCACATAAGAAATGTGTTCCCCCATTGTCCTCCCAAAGGCATAGTCAGTAGCATGATGACTTTGAGCAGAATCCCGACTTTCTCCTGCAGAAGTGGGAACTCGGCTGCGAATCAAACCATGGAGGTCTTCTGCATTTTATCATTTTCTCCCTGTGAAGAATGCATATGCCTTCTCTTGACCGTAAATCCACGAGGGCACTTAACAAATGCATGATCCCACCTCCCCGGGTAACAGCATCGACACACTTACATCCTTCCTGAGCAAGAAGATGCTGGAGAAGATGTGACTGACAGCCCTGATTCTTTGCTCTTCCTAAACACGAATAGCTCTAAAACACAGTATCTGATGTCTGCCTTTCTATGACGCTTCCCTAAAAACTGTGGGCAATGTGCTAGGCTGCAATTATTTTTCATACTATCCCATATTCAGAGGAGTAGGAATTAACTCACAAAGACAATTTGGAATCAATACAGATATGCACCCTGGAATTTTCTCTCTCACTAGCAATAATTATCAACAACTCCATCTTCTTCTCTGAGCCTTTAAGTTCTTGTCAGTTTATCCTGTTCACAGTGTCCTGAAGAGGTGGCTATTATTAGCATCACCATCCTTCCCAGCATGCAATTATTGGCTTAACTTGAGGTGTGTGTGTGTGTGTGTGTATGCATGTGTGTTATAGGTGTACACATGTGGGGATATGTATGCCTATGCCTACACATGTGGACATGCTCCCCTAAGCTGCCCTCTGATATTCTGAGTCGGTCTCTCGGTAAACTTGGAGCTCGCCAGTTGGCTAGGGTCACTGACCAATGGACCGCAGGGATCCTCCTGTCTCTGCCTTTCCG
The DNA here is from genome assembly GCF_949786415.1 of Peromyscus eremicus. NCBI lineage: Eukaryota > Metazoa > Chordata > Mammalia > Rodentia > Cricetidae > Peromyscus > Peromyscus eremicus. The sequence goes on from NC_081422.1 coordinate 114,211,664, forward strand.
TGCTGGGGTTGCAGACACGTTGTTGAGCGGGGCTTCCTGCGTGGGTGCTGGTGATCTCACACCTCCCTGTGTCTGAACAGCCAGCACTGTATCCACTCCGCCATCTCCCCATCACACCAGCAGATGGCTGTCATCTGAGAGGAGCAATGAGGTGAAATAATTTAACTGTAGATCCATTTTTCTTTGGGCCACCAGCTCACAAAAAATGACACAGGGACCTGTTCTTAGTTATGGAAGCTTGGCCTGTAGTTTCGGCTTGTCCCATTTCTCTTCATCTATGTGCTGCCGTGTGCCTCGCGGCTTTTACCTCTCCTCCATGTCCTGCTTCCTTTGCATCCGGCTGGCAACCCCACATTTCTTCTTCATAAAAGAGCAATACTGTGGCCGAGCACCCTAAGAGTTAAATGTTGTGGAATATCCCCTTACACTGTGTGAAGATGTGTCACTGTGACTGGTTTAATAAAGAGCTGAATGGCCAATAGCTAGGCAGGAAGAGGGTAGGCAGGACCTCTGGGGACAGAGAGGTCATGGAGACATTAATTAAAGCTGGACATGGTGGTGCAGACCTGTCATCCTTAGGAAGCTGAGGTAGGATGGTCACAAGTTCAAGGCCATTCTGGATAACTCTGTGAGACCCTGTCTTGAAATAAATGGTCAAAAGAGGGCTGGTGATATATTCAGTGCCAGTGCCAGCCTGTGCAAGACTCTGGGTTCAATCCAGCTCTGGAAAACAAAGGAAGGAAGGAGATTAGTTTAGACTCCCGCCTCGATCTCAACATTGAATTAGAGCACAGTGCTCTAATCTCTAGGTGGAGACCCCATAACCCCGTTAAAGACATTTATGCAGGGGAGCTGACTCAGCAGATGAAGCATGTGTCACAAAAGCGTGAAAACCCAAGTCCACATATTCAGAGCCCACATAAAAGTCAAACATGATCCAGCCTGCCCTGTAACCCTAGCATCCTAAGAGAGCTGGGAGGTTGAGATTGGAGGGTCCTCAGAATCCTGAGGACCAGCTAGCCTGATGTACACAGCAGTAAACAGCCATCCCTATCTCAGACAAGGTGGGAAATGTGGATGGGTACCTGAGGCTACCTGACCTACACATGCTGCCACAGCACAAGCACCCCCATGCCCACACATGGGAACATGCACAAGCACCCCCACGCCCACACATGGGAACGTGCACAAGCACCCCCACGCCCACACATGGGAACATGCACAAGCACCCCCACGCCCACACATGGGAACATGCACAAGCACCCCCACACCCACACATGGGAACATGCACAAGCACCCCCATACCCACACATGGGAACATGCACAAGCAGATACAGGGGACATAGAGGAAGGCGTGGGGCAGGGTTTAAAAAGGTGCTTATTTAAAACAAAGTCCCTCTACAATTTATCTCTGTGTTCCCTTCAGCACTGTATGTTTTTAACATTATCAGAACTGCCAGTCTTCCCGTGTGTCCCTCTTGTTCCCCACTGTGTTGTAGCTTGTTTCTGCTCTCAGCAGAACATTTGAGGATGGAGGTTTTCACAACCTGGCATTTTAGAAATGGTGGGAAATAGGAGGGCAAGGTTCAGGGTGAGAGCAGGGGCCTCTGGAGGGCTCCTTGTACTTAGTGTTGATTCAGGAATGAAAACAGCAAATGTAGTAGCTGTGTGATGCTGAGCTCAAGTTATTTTAAAATTATTTAAAATTTTTATTGTATTTAATGATTTATTCTGTCTCTGTCTCTCTGTCTCTGTGTCTCTCTGTGTCTCTGTGTCTCTCTCTCTCTTTCTCTGTCTCTCTGTCTGTCTGTCTCTCTCTCTCTGTCTCTCTCTGTCTCTCTCTGTCTCTCTCTCTCTCTCTCTCTCTCTCTCTCTCTCTCTCTGTGTGTGCCACAGCACGCTTGTGGAGTTCAATGAACAACCTGCAGGAGTTGGCTCTCTCCTTCTACTATGGGAGTCCTAAAGGTCAAACTCTGGCCATCCATCTTGGCAGCAAGCTTCTTTATCTACTGAGCCATCTCGCTGGCCCCCTCGAGTTATTCATATATAAGCAAAACCTTGTGAAGTGCTCCACGTAGGTTGTTTGTTTGTTAATGAGCTTATTTCTCCAAGGATTCGCAGTGTTTGCTAGTTAAAAACTCAGCACCTGGCCTAACCATTTATGGTCAGACAGACAGACAGCCTGTGTCCTGCTTTCTGCTGGAGAAATGCAGGCATAGTTTGATTTCATGGCATTTCCTAAGTAATTTCTAAATGGCAAATGAATCAGTGAGTGGTTATATTTCGGATAAACAGTCACCACACACACACTTTGTCACCTTTCATCAGCATCAATATGACACTTTAATAATGAAAAAAAGTACAGTCAGCAGTGGAGTGTGTGTGTGTGTGTGTGTGTGTGTGTGTGTGTGTGTGTGTGTTTACAAATCCATTTAAAGCCTTCAGGAGATTCCAGATGCTGTGGCTGGTGCTGAGCATGCAGTGAGCATTCACCCCAGTGGGAAGGCAGAAATTAGTCAAATAATCACAGAAATGAGGCTGGAGAGATGACTCAGCGGTTAAGAGCACTGGCTGCTCTTTAAGAGGACCCGGGTTTGACTCCCAGCACCCACATGCCAACTCACAACTGTCCATACGCCAGTCCCAGGGGATCCAAATCCAACTCCCTCTTCTGGTCTCCTCAGGCTCTGCACACACATATATGCAGGCAAACCCTCAACCACATAAAATAAAAGAAAAAACAAACATTAAAGTAAAAAGAATCAGCCCGGTGGTGGTGGTGGTGTTGGTGTTGGTGGTGGTGGTGGCGGCGGCGGCGGCAGCGGCGGCGGCGAATACCTCTAATTCCAGCACTCACGAGGCAGAGGCAGGTGGATCTCTGTGAGTTTGAGACCAGCCTGGTCTACAGAGTGAGTTCCAGGACAGCCAGGGCTACATAGAGAACCCCTGTCTCAGAAAACAAACAAGCAAACAAACAAACAAAAGAATCACAGAAATAAAGTGAAATTATAACCGCAGCAAATGTGACAAAGATTACAAACGGTTAGCAAAGGTTCCAAGTGCTGCTTAGCTTGAATTCCCTATAAGCAGAGTCTGAGGCAGGGATCCAGGCACACAGTTTACTGTAGGAAAGCTCTCCAGGCAAAGTGTCTGCATCTGGCTTGGAGAATCCAGCTTGGAGAGGGTGTACTCTCAGACACACAGAACCTTCCTCTAATCCCTAGAGTGTGCCTCACCCTGTGTTAGGGAGTGGTTTCCATTTGTAGCTAAACCCTCCTTCCCCAGGCCAATCAGAAATTAACTGTGCGTTGTGGGGCCTGGCCGTGGCCTCTGGGCAATGGGATCCAACCACAGCAAGGCAACTTTCCAGGGAAGGGGCCCGCAACAGGAGGTGGGTACATCTGGTTGCAAGACGCTTTGGGTGGCCTATCCAGTGACTACTACAGATGCCCAGAGAGCATGGGATACAGTGTTCTTCCTTGTCCAAAATCCTCTGGTAGACTTCCATGTTCAGAATTAGAGCCCTGAGCCTGAAAAGGCTGACCAAGCCCTGGGGAGCTGGAGTCCACTCTGACCTCAGTCACAGATACTTCCTCTCATGGCTCATCCACTGTGTGTGTGTGTGTGTGTGTGTGTGTGTGCGCGCGCGCGCTGCGCGCGCGCGCAGGTAGAACCCGAAGGATAACCTCAGGTGTGTCCATTTCCAGCTGCCATCCTTGGTTTCTGAGATACAGTCTCTCCTTGGCAACTTCACGTGTCAATCCTCGCCTCCCACTGCGTCCCAGACAGGATCTCTGTTGTTTTTGCTGAGAGCACCAGGCTACCTACCAGCTTCTGCATCTCCACCACGCTGTAGGAACACAGAATTACACACACGTGTGCCACACCTGGCACTATGGACTTTAGACTAATGAGCTTGTCAAGCTGGCTGCCCTGTGAGTGCCAGGGATCCACCAGCCTCTGCCTTCCTGGTGCAGGATTACAATCATCTTCCACTCTGCCTTTATTAAAAAAAAAAAAAAAGTGGGTTCTTGCGGCGGGGGGTGTTGAATTCAGATCCAAGTGTTTGCGAGCAAATATCTGACTAAGCTATAGACCACCCCTCGGCCACTGTCCCCCACCCCTCGGCCACCATCCCCCCACCCCTCAGCCACTGTCCCCCACCCCCTCGGCCACCTTCCCCCCACCCCTCAGCCACTGTCCCCCACCCCTCGGCCACCATCCCC